>NC_022035.1:17827860-17832648 GCF_000317375.1 Microtus ochrogaster | reverse complement strand
TCTTCTTCTTCTTCTTCTTCTTCTTCTTCTTCTTCTTCTTCTTCTTCTCTTCCTCTCCCCCTCCCCCTTTCTGTGAGAGACAGGGTCTTATTATGTAGCACAAGCCAGAGAACTTAGAATTACCCTATCTCAGGCTCCTGAGAGCTGGGAATACAGGCATATGGTACTGTGTCTATGTGAAATTATTTGTTTAATGACCACATCCTTCCACTATAATGGGCAACATGGCAAAGCATATTATTGCATTTCTTCTTTTCTGAATCTCCAGAATGGTACTCAACACCTGTGTGTGTATGCATTCAGTAAAAATTTTGAAAACCTTACACAGTAAGTAGGTACTACTAGCCTCTGATGTCATTTGAATATAAAATAGTTCCCATCGATTCTTGTGTTTGCAATGTTTGGGGGGAAAGTAGGTCACTGGGAGCAAGCCTTAAGATTTTAGAGCCCAGACCCATTTCCTATCCACCCCCTGCTTCCTAACTGGTGACCAAATGTGCCCACCTACCTCATGCTCAAACCATGATCTTTGAATTGTAAGCTCTTTCCCAGAACTGCTTTTTATCTGGTGTTTGGTCACAGCAATAAGGAAAGTAATTAATGAAGTGTTTTTATTTTGACACATGAAGAAAATAATACACAAGGGGATGAAGTACTCTTCACAGGGCCGTGCTCCAACCTCTGAAGTAGCAATCGAGTATTAATATTTGCCATTTTAATTAATATACTTCATTGAGTGGGGGTAGAAGCAGCAAAAGAAAATGCAGGCAAGAGAATAAAATTAGAGGAGGTTTGTATGTGATTCTAGGGACTTCAGGTGTTTTCTTCTTTTTATTTTGTTTCCCTTGTCTGAGACTCTAGCTTTGACCTGTGATGTAGCTACGATGAAACTAGTTTTCCTCACGAGTAGCATCTCCAAAGGATATTTCCATTGTTCAAACATCTCTTATATTGTCATATATGCTTTAAACAGGGTCCCAAGGGAGAACATTTACGCATAAGAAACCTCAGATCTACTCAACATTGTAACAGAGCAATAAACGGAACGTAAGAATAAAACAGTCACTATTTAGATGACGTCACGCTCTGTGTAGAACACCTAATGAAAGCTATAAAAGAAAGAGCGCTCAGAATGAATGACCTTAGCAAGCTTTCAGCACATGAAATTAACAGACAAAACTCGACTGTACATCCATATACTTGACACGAAGAATTATACCATAAAAGATCCATACCAAGGTAAAAGAGCAAAAATATGAAACATTTGGGACTAAGAGTGCAGCTCTGTAGTCGAGTGTAGCTTAGCAATCACAAGGCACTAGTTTAAATCCAAAGCACTTCAGAAAAGGTATGAAACTCTTCAAGAATTACCCAAGAAAGGACAGGAAAGCTGTGCGCCATGAGAATCATAGAGCACTAACAGATCTACTTGAACTGATAGCGTTCACGGAGGCTCAATGTTGTTGAAATGTCTGTTCTCCCTAAAGCCCATGCACAGATTTAAGACAATCCATGCCAAAGTCCTAGTAGGATTTTCAGAGTGAAGTATAAACTTAAAGAACGTTTCTACAAATCACATAGAAACAGAGAGAACCTATAATAGCTAACAGAACTTCATAAAACTGAGAATCTGGAAACAGAAACAGTATGCTTTTCTACAAAGGTGCCAAAGTTATTTGATGAAAAGAGTATGGTGTCAAAAATTGGTGCTTATATAACCTCACATCTATATGTAGAGGGGTTTGCATAGCCGATGTTCCCTAGATGCTCAGGTGTTTGAACAATTGGCTCCCACTTGATAGCACTGCTTGGTGAGATTATGAAAGCTTTAGAAGGTGCAGCCTTACTGGAGGAAGTGGGTCACTGGGAGAAAGGCTAAGCATTGATAGCTTTATCTCCCTTCTAGCTCACTCTCTCTGCTTCCTGTTTATAGATGGACATGTGATCTCCCAGCTTCCTGCTTCTGTTACCCTGCTCCCATGCCTCATCCACCATCAGACTCGCCCTCTGGAGCCATAAAGCAAATTATTCTTCAAGTCACTCTTGGTCATGGTGTTTTATCACAACATTAAGAAAAAAACTAATACAATATGTAAATTAAAGGTCATACACAAAATTTAATTCACAGTGAATAGTTGGCTTAAATAACAGATTAAACTACCATAGGAGCAAACCTTTGTAACTTTGCACTAGGGAAGGATTTTAGATATGAAGTTAGAGCATAATTCAGAAAAGACAAATATTGATGAGCTGGACTTCACATTAAAAACTGCTCTGCTTTAAAACTATTCCACATTCCAGATTGTTGGTCAATGTTGATTCATAACAATGATCTAGAAGCATGCCGCTTTCACCCTGGGTCCCCATACTCTCCTAGTATGGCAAGCCATAGGAGCTGCACCCCAATGGCCAATTGTCTGAAACCCAACACGTTCGTCTCAGCACTATTCATTGACACTGTGCCTGGAATTCCCTTAGCTTGGAAAGATCTGGGCGACCCTTATTACAGAGGGCAGCAGCACCCTTGCCTCCTTGAGTTTGTGTGGCAAGGGTTTGTGTCGGGATGGGGGGGGGCAGACAAGAAAGGAAGTCCTGCTTTCCTAGGTCCAACCAGCAGAACACACTTCCTCACCAAGAGGTGCCCTCAAGCCCAGTAGTGACAGGCACTCATTGGGAAGGACACTTCCTGTGTCTCACGGAGGGCTCTGGGAACCTGTTAGGCAAATGCTCTGCTTCTTAGATGTGCTACTCATCAGTTCTCTTACCCAAGCTGTATCTGCTCGTGGTGAGGTTACAACTGCCTCATTTCAAGAGCTGGCAAGGTAGATAAAAAACGAGAGGAGCAAACCAGAGCTCATCAAAATCCTACTGGCCAAGTCACATTGTCCCCAGCTGCAATATACTGGCAAACGAACCAAACATAATCACTAGTTGACATTTAGTGAACACTTGCCATGTGCCAGGCACTATGAGAGCTCCACTTGGATTAGGATATTTAATCCTCACAACAGCCCAATGAGGTGCATATAAAGTTATGAAGCGGGAGAGCCAGGATTCAAATCCAGGTCTATCTGACTCTAGGGATGCTAGCTTTTCATGAATACACAAGGCTGTCTGATTAATTTATTTAAAGAAGTATTTGAACAGACGTGTGTTGCAGCTGCTTAGCCTGAGGTTAAACATCAAAGTATCAAAGTTTGGTAAGCCTACGTTATTTATCCCTGTCTACTCTTTTTCAAATGGTTTATTCGAGTTTCCTGACTTATTAATGAATGTGTTTTCTAGGCTATATCTGAAATTTTTGTTTTAACCAAAAGTTTCATAGTATTTTGGCTGGAGAATATTGGAGGAGAAGAAAGTCACACTACAAAGGAACTTGTCCTGGGCATGTTTACTTAGGACCTGGTTTTCCCCTTTTCTATAAAGAAGCAATGGGGGGAGGGATAAACTAAAAAGTATAACACTTTGGTCTTGCATGAGCTTTGTGGTATTGGTTTAACAGCCAAGCAAAGGTATTGGTATATTGCCACCTAAAGCTACAAAATCATATGAAAATTGAAGACTTGAATTATGTTAACTTAATGTACCACAATTTTGAAGTGAGAGAATACACACACACACACACACACACACACACACACACACACACACGTAAAACTCAGAGTTTAGCAGCAGTCACAGCTTACTGGCTCAGAACAAACACATGTGTCTCGATGGGAAGAAAGGCCAGGCATGCTTTCTGTGACAAACATGAACATGGCTAGACCAAAGCACACCCCAGTGGGTCTCTGCAGAGCAAGCAAGCCCCCACTTCTTTCTAAAGCAGGAAAGCGTTTCTATTTGGTTCCTGCCAACCATGTTCTACCCTGCTCCCATTCAAGTCCCGCCCAATAGATACAGAAATCTATTTGCTACAAAACATTCAGCAAATCTAGGTAGCAGTCAGCCATCCTGTGGCATCCTCTACTGGGGTCAGTACCATGTACCTTGGTGACATAAGCAAAGTTGGACTTTCTTGAAGGATTTGTCTTTGGGCTGCCAGCTCACTAAAAAATGACACGGAGACTTATAAATTATGAAAGCTCGGCCTTAGCTTAGGCTTCTTTCTAACCAGCTCTTATAATTTAAATTAACCCATATTTTTAATCTATGTTCTTTTATGTGGTTCAGTTACTTTTCCTCTGTACTGCCCATCCTGTTTCTTCTCCATCTGGCTGTTGACTCTACCTTCTGTCCAGAAGACCCTGCTGGACCTCCTGCCTAGATATTGGCTGTTTAGCTTTATTAAATCAATCACAGAGACATTCTTCACACAGTGTAAAGGAATATTAAACAACAGGATTTTATCATCTTCTTGTGAAACTGTTCTTTCCTTCCTTTAGAAGAATTCATTTAAACCATTACTTCTAGAGCTTAACTCACCATTTATGACAGCAGTTACCAGCTACCATGTATGGTTGATCTGCAATGGCTTCTAATGTTCATCCTTCAAGAATATGTGAGAATGGCATTGTGATGGATGCCTTTGATACCAGCACTCAGGAGGCAAATGAAAACCCTTCTCTCTATATGAGATCAAGGCTAGCCTGGTCTACATAGCAAGCCCCAGGACAGCCTGGGATTCATAGTAAGACCTTCAACCAAGAAAAATAAAAGATTTCTGTCCGGTGCTCCTATTTGGGTCTCTGTCTCTGTCTCCTTTCATCGCCTGATGCTCAACTTACTGAACCTGGATGGAGGTGGGCGGTCTTGGACTTCCCACAGGTCAGGGAGCCCTGATGGCTCTTC
>NC_022035.1:17814043-17827745 GCF_000317375.1 Microtus ochrogaster | reverse complement strand
CTCAATAAATAAATAAAAAAAATAAAAAATAAAAAAATAAAAATAAAAAAGAAAAATAAAAGAGTATTTAAAAGTGGGAATTGTCTCGTGCCTTTCCATTGTCTCAGCCTATGTTAGAACTATTTCACACTGAGACTTTTTAGCATCATCTCATCTGCATGTAATCAAATATAAATGGGCATCCCTGGACGATAATACAGTGGGTATATGAGTATATGCACACATCATCAACTACTCTTATTGTTAGACCAAAATATCGGACAGATACAACTTAAGGGAAGAGAGCTTTCTTTTGGCTCACAATTCAGGGCATACAGTCTAAAAAGACAAAGAAGGTATGGTGGCTGGCAGCCTCAGCCAGTAGTGGTAGGAGCTTGTGAGATAGTTTGTTATGATATCTACTAGGTCAGGAAGCAGGGAACTTGGGTTGGAAGCAGAGATGGTCCAGAAGCTCAAGCCTGACTCTTATGGTCCTACGCCTGCACAAGGCATCACATGTAAAACATTCACAACCTCTCAGAACAGCATTAGCTGCCAAGGTCCAAGTCTTAAAACAGAATAGTGCGAGGGGGCATATTTGACAGTCAATAGACAACGGTGTATTAAGTACATTATTTTTGAGACAAGGTTCCGCTATGCAGCCCAGCCTGACCTCAGATTCACAACCTGTCTCCCTCAGCCTCCTAAGAATGTGCATGCACACGTGTGTGTGCATATGGAGGTCAGGGGTCTCTTACTGGCCTGGATCTCACCAAGCAGATCAGGCTGGCTGGCTATCCAGTGAGTCCCAGAGGTATTTCTGGGTCAGCCTTCCCAGTGCTGGGATGACATGCATGTGCCAGTGTGCTCAGCTTTCTTACATGGGTTCTGGGGACTGACCTCGGGTGTGCCATTATGTTTATACGGCAAGCACTTAGCTGGGTTTTCTCATCAGCTCTTACATGCATTTTAACACATTTTCGGCTTATGGCGGGTTTATTATAAGGTGAGGAATACCTGTATCTCTACATAGAGAGGACCGCCAGCACTGGCTGTTTGGTTTGAGAGAAAACATCGTGGTGATCTGTACATTCTAATTATTGCATCATTGAGAGTACAACAATAGCTCGAGAAAAGACACGCTCCAAACACAGCAGAGCTGTATTTTAGAGAAAAAGGAAGCATTGGAGGAGTGCATGCCTTTTCCTTTCTCTACCTCTACTGCTGTATTTTCTATAAAGTGGAATAAGCATATTTCTTCCAAAATCTACATTTCCACTGCACCCTCAATCCATGCATCATGGACTATGGAGGCAAAGCATATTGTTGGACATCTGGGAGCAAAAGAGGCCAGGAGCTGAAGTGCTGAGCATTAGAAGACCAGAGTTCTAGGCTTCCGTCTGCTATGAAGTAGATGCGTGACTTAGGAGATGTGATTTCCCTTTCATTAGTGGTGGTTTCCTTATCTACAATCTGTCCAGCCAAGGCCTCATGTAAAGAATGAAAATATTCTGCTACAAAATAAGCACACTTAAAACTGGACATGGTGGCAGATGCCATGAATCCCAGAGAGTAAGAAACTTGTGAATTCAAGGCCAGAGTGGGTAACATGCTAAGACTCGTATCTCCTGAAACCAGAACAAGTTAGCAACACTGAACACGTTGACAGCTCCTGGTGGCAACTATGCATTTTCAGCCTTGATGGATTCAATGTGATCCAGTGGGAGGTAAACCGATTGACGGTGGGCTGCTGTGTCAGGCTGAGTAACACATTTATATTCCAAAAAGGAGCCCCATGTGAGGCTCAGTGCTGTGACCTGGCCTGGTTGGCCATGGATCAGCAAGCGTCTGCAAAACTTAAACTGTTTGATCTCAAGCTATGACTCCGGACTGATTTCTGTCTCTGTCTTGTCAATCTGACTCACTGTCAACATGGAAGAAATTGCTTGCTCCTCACTGAAAGTCCTTGCCAGGGTGGTCTGGCTCTGCCGCTCAGACATATCCCACTCCATCTGTTCCTCCCTGAAACAGAAGGCTGGCTGCCCAGCTTCGGATCCAGGCAATGCAACGGAGCAAGCAGAATCGACACAACGTCCAAGCTGGAGGTTTCCTGAGCTCCTCCCTGACCATGCTTCATTGGACCTCTGTAGGCTCTAAGTAGGTGGAAAGTCAGAAGGAGCAATTGTTCGTGCAGTTGTAGCTTTGACTGACTCCACAACTCCAGCTTCTCTGAGCCACTTTCCAGCAGGCATTTTCTTCGTGTGGGAAGGGAGGGCTGGCAAGTGAGTGAGTGGTGTGTGTGTGTGTGTGTGTGCGTGTTAAATTAGCATTGCTCATGCAAACACATACAATGGCCAGAGGAGGGAGTCGTGTCTTTATTGCTCTCTGCCTTATTTCCATGAGCCAGATCCTGAAGCTCACCATTTCAGCTTCACCAAGTTTCACTAGCGGCTAGTGAGCTCCTGGTACCCACTTGTTTCTGTCTGCTAACATTAGAGCAATAGGCATATGAAGACCATAGTCATACTGGTAAGGGGAATTTAAAGTCAGGTCCTTGTGTTTACAGAGAAAGTGTTCTACCCACTGAACCACCTTCCCTTCCCATCCCTACATCTTGCATTTTCTTTGGTCTTGACCTACCTAGGTTTGTTAAATTAGAGGTGAATATTGATAACATTAAAGGGGTCGGAAGTCACTTAACCAACATCATGACTTGACTTCTGCATCCCAATAACTGTATTGGTTAGTGGTAACTCATGTCACATGTTGTGACTATTTAATTGCATCACTTAAACAACATATCATTATTTTACATTACCAAGACTGTGAGCTACTTGGGGATAGTTACTGGACATTTTGTTTTTATCTATGTGACCTCAGAATACAGCACGAAGGTACAAAGTAGATTCTCTCCCTCCCTCTGCCCCTATCTATCTATCTATCTATCTATCTATCTATCTATCTATCTATCTATCATCATAATCATCATCTATCTCCATACATACACACATAGATACATATTATAATAACTTATAGAACTTGAGTCAAAGATGGTCTTTGCAAAAACCATTCATTTGTAGATCTCCTTTCAACATATTATTTTCCCAAATTGCAATTTCTTCACATATAAAGTAGAAAAAAAATAATAGTGTCCAGCATGTGAGCTTTATGTGGGCAAGGATTATGGAGGGAACATGTACTTCGTGAGCCATAGGCATGTTGTCACATAAGCACACAAGCAATACATACTCGTTACTATTAATATTTGCCATAAGGCGAACTTGGCAGAGTTTGACTTGTACATTTTATATTTCTTTAGAAAACAGAAGAACTGATTTCTTTTCAGAGAAAAACAGTCTTTCTCTCTTGCAGCCTATATCTGGCCTCTAAAATAGCCAAGAGAAACTAGAGCTACACTGTCATTAGATCAAATAATGCCAGGAAGCCCAGCAGAATGGGCGCCTTCCATTGCTGCCTGTTGCTACCACCATATGCCCTGAAACCAAGGAAGGGCAAAGCGTATACAGAATACCTTTCTCTGAACCACAGAGCAGAAACCTAGACACTGATAGACAGCATTCTACAAGGTGTGAAGAAGGTCTCCAAGTGTCTTATCACAGTCACGAAGCACCAGCATTGTTCCTGAGGACAAAGATAACCCAAGGCAGAGAAATATGCAGTGACAGATTAAGAAAAAATTCCACTCCTCAAAACCAGTGGGAGATAAGTGCAGGGCTGTGACACAGAGGAATCTGGTTACCCTAACTGTGAAGAAGGGATCTGAAAACTTTCTAATTTAATACTAATAACTAACCAAGATGACGGAAAGTTAAAAGGGATTATAGTAATCTGTAAGTCACTGTGTATGGCAAACAGAAGACATCTAGCTCAGAATGCAAAAATGGCAAGAGCTTAGGATGGATCCAAACATAGTAGCTGTGATAGAAGATCATGGTTTATCTACTTGAGAACTCATTTATTCAGGCCTCCTACTGTGAACAACCTGGATATAGTATTCTGCATGCATTCTTGGCATCCGCCTAACTCACATTATACCAACTGCTCCTGGGGTGATACACAGGGGCTCCTCACTTAATAGATAAAAGATCAGGAGCTTGCAAAGTCCAAAAAATTAAAGCAATGCTTCTTTTGAAGTGTATCAGTAAATCATAAACATCCATGTTTTACATCCGGGTCTAATAAATGGAAATTGCACCCTGGAAGCATCAGTGTGATAAGTATGAATAAGGGTGCCCAGACAGAGTCTGAGCTTAGGTAGGATCTGTCATTTCTTCAAGTCTGGAGTTAAAGCTTCTCTCCAGTGCATCACTGTGAACCGAGAGTGTGCAGTAACAATGGCAGGGGACTGATTTGGAAACCATCCACTGTTTGGAAATGCGTCCGTCACTTCTATTCCCTCATAATCTATACAGCATTTTGACTGTGGTGCTTGGCAATAAATAACCGACATGAATTCTAACTGTTCAGAGAGTTAGCCTCATATCTTTTCCACCACTTTTCATACTTTCACATATAGGCCACAATCAACTTAAATGCAAAACTGAAATGGTATTCAGGAGGTGAAAAAGAAGGGCAAAGCGGCAGCCAATACATCTCTCACATTGGGAATCGAATAGCAGATTATATTCAAAGTACAGCATTTAGTGTCCAGTGCTGAATGCATAAAATATATTACCACCTTCCATGGCAAAGCCTTGCTCTTGTAGTGGCATATCTTATTACCCCATTAGAGCTCCTAGTGGGAGGAAAACATCTTTCATTTGCTAGATGCAGGCCAGCAAAAAGCCCTGCATCCTTGGGAAAGAGAGACTAGAAGAAAAATTGAGCGGCTGGAGAGATGGCTTCGCAGTTAAGAGCACTGGCTTCTCTTCCAGAGAATATGGGTTCAATTCTTAGTACCCACATAACAGCTCACAACTGTCTAGAACTCCAGTTCCAGAGGGCGTGATACCCTCAAATATACACACTGTCAAAGCACCAATGCACCAAGGCATAAATAAATAAATAAATAAATAAATAAATAAATAAATAAATAAATAAATAAATCTTGAGTTGTTCATTGTAGGGCTGTACCTATTGGAGGGGTATCTGTCTAACTGAAGGGATGTCATCTCCATGGGGACACACCAATTCAGAATGCCATATTCTGCTAAAGCCAAGAGGAGAGATTAGCCAAAACTGTCATTTGGAACCATGTTAAAGACATAAATCAACTACCACACGTACCCAATGCAAAACAAAAATGTAGGGCATTGTATATGCTAGTTATTGTGAAAAGAATAAACATATCATGTAATCACAGATATAATTAAAGTGTAAATGTATTTGAATCAGGAAATTTATGAACTCATTTTCCAGAACCTTCTAATTTAACCTTAAATATCAAAACATGGATTTTCATGCATTGCCCAAACCATAAAGTGATGAACCAGTGTTGCTTATTTAATGCTTGAACATCTTAGAATAAAACTTGCATTGCCTTTCCAGACAAATGCCCTTTACCCTTGCAAAATCATCTCAGGCCTCTTCTTCCCCTTCCCTCCTCCTTATATGAGTATCACTTTCATAGATATTGTTCTTTTAATTCCCACTGTTAGGCGCATGGAAAGCATCCCGCATGTCTTCATTGAATGACAATGAATGAATGAGAAAATGAGGACACACGGCTTGGCGGTGAATATGTGAGATACACAACAGCGGTTTTCACTTACTTCCCACTCTTAGGTGTGCTCCGGGTCTTTGGAGATGATGGAGAGTTGGCGCCTGAGTTGAAGCTTGAAGAACCCCATCTATCCTTACTATACCCACCGAACAAAAATATATACAAAGAACACAGAGACAAAAAGCAATTAGTCATTTCATTTAAAGATTTTCAAGACCTCTTCCTCTCTCTCCCTCCCTCCCTTCCTCCCTCCTTCCCACTCCAGCAAATTTTTATCCAGTGATGTCCTTTAGTGTCAATCATAGTGGGAACCATTAGTCAAGGTCAAATAAAACTGTCCTTTAGAGAAACGTTTGACCTGTTAATTCCCATGAATAGTAGCACCATAGCTCAAGCTCCCAGGAGGGCTTTAGTGGGGAAAAGGGTCACAAAACCATAGTAAAAACGGAGTGGTAGCTTCTCTTCAACCAACCAAACAAAACCTCTTCCATTTCCAGCCACTGGAGTGTCTGCATAACAAGTTCAGTTCAGAAGCTGCTGACTTTCAGTGAGGAGTATGGATACCAAGTGACTTCAAAATGTCTTTGGGAGATACTATCAGATGAATTAATAATTTTCACTCATAATGTTGCCTGGGAAGGCCATGAATTCAGATATTCTTTCAAGAGAAGCACCACTTGCTTCATGAGTAATTGAATTTAAATTTCCACCTTCAATAACTCCACAGCTTTTGTCAAACCTTGGAAACAAGTACTAAATAAATCGCAAGGCAGGTCTGCTTAATCTCATCAGGTTAATAAACGAAGGCAAATTAATCACCCTAAAGTAAACAAAGAGGAATAATTGATTGGAGTCCCCTTGATTACTTTATTCTATTTCCTTTATCAAACTATTTTACCATTATCTTCAATTCAGCTGAATTGCCTTGAAATTAATACTTTACTTCATTTTAAGATTTCCATGGAAACCAGTTCAAAACCTCTCCACTTGATGTGTGGAATTATTTATCCCAATTTCATCATAATTTTTTTCTGTATTAAAATCTATGTCAGCAGAACCTCATAAAGATTGAAGGTAAAAACATGCATATCTTCTTGTTCAAGGTATATAATAGGACCTCCTTTATTTTTTGTTTACATAT
Organism: Microtus ochrogaster; assembly: GCF_000317375.1. Lineage (NCBI taxonomy): Eukaryota > Metazoa > Chordata > Mammalia > Rodentia > Cricetidae > Microtus > Microtus ochrogaster. The sequence goes on along the minus strand of NC_022035.1, from coordinate 17,820,942 downwards.
AGTTACGTATTGTGTGTATACACTCAAATGTGTATGCCCATGTGCCACAGCCTGTGCACAGAGAGGTCACGGGGCAACTTGTAGGAGTCATTTCTCTCCTTTTCTTATGTGGGCCTAAGGGATGCCCTCATGGCAGCAAGTACTCAGAGAGAGCTCATCAACCCAGGACCTTCTTTTGTAATTTAAAGTTTGTTATTATTAATACATGTGTGTGTATGTGTGTATTGGTGTGTGTCTGTGATGTGTGTGTGTGTGTGTGTGTGTGTGTGTGTGTGTAAAATGGAGTGCATGTGGAAATCAGGGGACAACTTTCCATTGTTTCTTGGTCAACCAAAGGTTCCAGGATCAAACTGAGGCTCTTGGGTTTGCTCAACAAGTGCTTTTACCTGCGGAGCTATCTCATGGGCCCAGAACCTTCTATGGGTAGACAGTAGTGTCTAGAGAGAATGTCAAAGAGCCTTCTAGATTCTTATGAATCTTTAAAGTCCTTTGAAAACAAGTGTTTCTGTGTAGTAGCATTTATGTGTAGGCTGGGAGGGGGTCATAAATGACATTCTATCCTACAGTCACTAGTTTCAAGTGGGCACCAGGGTGTGATTGGAACGAGAATTAATGAGGGCTCCTTGTGATTGCAAAGGTAATAAAGATGGATAGGCAAAGGTAATAAAGATGGATAGACATAGACAAACACTAATCAGGAGGAGTTGATATTAGCAAAAGCTCCAGCAGTTTGGATGGAGAGTCCACAAGAGCCAAAAGCAGCCAAGTAAAGCAGGAGTCATGCAGGTGGGCACTGATGCTGCTGCAATTTTAAACAAGGAGGCAGTGGGGATACCACTCATGCTTGGGCGACATGCTCACTGGAGACTGGGGAGCTCAAAGAGGACTGCTACCCCCCACCCGTCCATTACAATTTTCCTGACAAAGAACTCCTTAGGCAGTTCAGGGATGAATACTAGTCACACACCCTATCAGGAACCAAGGTCAGAAATTGGCTGCCACAATTCAAATCTGGACAAAAGATTCTGGTCAGAAAGATCAATCAGAGGCATGTATGAAAATGTCATTATGAGAGCTGCTACTTTGTATGGTAATAAACAGCAGAAAGAAGGAGAGAAGGAAGATGGAGAGCAGGAAGAAGGAGAGGAAAGGAAGGATGAAAGAAAGAAAACAGAAAGTTCTCATTCAAAACAATTCAAAATTCTTGCTTTTAAAAGTGGGTGCAGTTCAATGCAAAGGATGCCGTAAGCTTCCTGCTACACACAAGTAGCGGCCGGGGCTATAGCTTAGTCGGTAGAGGGTTTGCCGAGCGTGCATGACTCCCTGGGCTGAATCCCCAGTGCAACAACAGAAACCTGTGTGGTGGCACATGTCTGTGATTCCAGCACTGAGGATTAAAGGTGCAGGATCATCCTCAGCTGCAAATTAAGTTTGAAGTCAGGATGGGCCACAAGGGCCCCAGACTCAAAGGGGGAAAATAAACATGAGGGGGTCTTAGTCACCTCCCTTCTACATTCCTGGACACTGGGCCTCTTTCAGTCTTACACACACACACACACACACACACACACACACACACACACACACAGTAGGCAGTGGGGAATTTGCCTGGATGTAGCACTCTTACACCAGAGGGTTTTTAAATCACGCTGTAGAGGCTCCAAACTCAGGTTACATGCTCACCTAACTTTAGAGGTCCATGTATTTTTGAATAAGACAACAGTCATTCTTATTGCTAAATTCCCACCTCTGGGCCTTGAGGAAGAAGGTCTTGTAAAATTTGCATTACAAGTGATTCTCAAGGGAGGAGCAAGGCAGGAAATCAGGAGAAAATGTCAGCCTGCAAAGACAACCTTATTATTGTCAGCTGCCTCTCCGGAGGAGGTGGGTTGTCCTGGAGTAGAAACCTTTAAAAGATAGAAATGAAAAGAAAAAAAAAGATAGAAATGATCCTACCCCACCCCACCCTCAGGCCTACTGCCAAGTCCCTGAAGTGCAGAGCTGAGGGGGATGAAAACAAAAACATTCTCAAGAATAAATCACGTGGGGGACGGTACGGCACCAAGGCTAGAGGTGAAAGTACTCAATCGTGTCCAAATGTGTGTTCTGTGCAAATAACAGACGGGTTCCCGGTGGGAACTGGATCAGAAAGGGGAGTGGGCAAGAAGAACTTCTGGCAGGCTTGGATCCTAGGAGGACAATTTTGTAGCAATACTAAGGATCGTTGGACAGAGAGAGCTGCCAAAAAAGGGCAGAAAAAAAAGCCATCTTTCCACATCCCAGAGATGTAGGCTGGGTAGATAAACCCCCGACAAGATGCTGTAAATCTCAAACCTTGAGACACGAAGACAATGAAAGCAGTAATTCTGAGGGCCTTGAGTTTTCCCAAAGTGCCTCGTAAGAGATAAAGCGAAAATACTGCAGCAGCAGACTACTGGGAGCCTCAAAGATCTGGAAAGACACAGGTCAAAGGCCTGAAGATTAAGATGCTGCCAAGAATCCTGGTCACTGAAACAGCCAGCACTCACAGGGACTGACAGGAATGTCTGTTTGCTTCTAAGCTCTATGGCTGATAATTCGGGGCATATGCGAATGAGGAGGGGACCCCGCTGCTTTTGAGCTAGTTCCTAACCTTTGCATCTGAAACAGACATGCTCAGTTGTCCCTCCTTTGATCCGTCTGCTTCTCCACCCCTTGCCAGCCCTCTTCACTTTCATCTCTCCTTTAAGTTGTAATCTCAAGAGCTGTGGCTGAAATCCCAGAAGGTCGGGGTCCAGCCCTCTTGAGCCCCACCTGAGTTGTCTCCTCTTCAGAGATAAGATTCTGGCTCTCCTCTGGGCCTCATCAAAGGCTTGTGAAACCAAGTCCAGGTGAGATTCTGATAAGAAAAGCTAATGTGCGCCAGCCCGCCTCTGACTGTCTGCTGGGCTGTCCTCACTAACTATTAATAGCAAGGAGGCTTTTTTTTCCCCATCCAGGCTCCACATATGCACCAAAGGGCAGAATGGTGCAAAAATAAATCCCGCAGTGCTGCGCACATTCCTTGTAAGTAGGAAAACTGTGATGGACCCAAGTCTGCAGCATTCTCCAAGGGTTCCTGGAGGGACAATTTAATATTCATTGTCGGGAACTAAAATGGCAACCAGACCCTCTCCTGCTGGAGTTCTTTCGGGCTTGCCAGAGAGGTAATTATGAACAAAGAACTTAGTGGTTGAAAACATGCTTCATTCACGGGTTGTTTTTAAACTGCTATTTAAGATTGAAGCTAGACCCTTATACATGCAGGTCACACCCTCCACCACTCTCCTTCCCCCAGTGGTTTAACCCACTTTGTTGATGGACAGTGTACAGATATCTGTACATCATAAGCTCTTTTTGGAAACAATAAACCTCAGGTCCAAGAGAAATAGTTTGCTTCTGCAGTTACTTGAATTGTAAAAATTCATTCCCAGAGTCCTAAGAAGCTGAAATTGTATTTCAGGAACCAGGCAGAGGCGATTGCATACACACTGACTGTCACTGGTTCAGTTTTTGGCCCTAAACATATGGTCTCACAGTATCGCTGGTATTTTATTGTTTATCTGTCTCTTCTGCTAACTTTTAAGTTGGTGCTTGTTATGGTTTAAGCATCATTTGTCCTTGGGAAAAGCTACATTGAGGGTTGATGCCCAAATTTAATGATATTGGGAGGTGGTGAGGCATTTAACAGAGATGGACATTTAATCAGGACCACAGGGTCAGAGACTTCATGAGTGGGCCGGACACTGTAAGAGCAAGCTTCCCTCAAGGGAGTCAAACACTCCGAAACACATCTGCTCTCATCAGCCCATGTCTGCTTGCTACTTTCAACATATCCTGCCATCATCTGCCGTGTTATGTGCGGCACGAGGACTTTAGATATGACTGAGTGATTGCTCTTAATTGCCTCCGTGAGAAAACTCCAGCAGGAGTGGATCTGGCTGTCATTTTGGTTTCAGACAATGGATATCAAATTGTCCCATCTTGATCTTCAGGGCCTTTACAACCGTGATAAACAAACCAGCTTCCGTATAACTAACTCGTGCTCACGAATCTGGTTAATGCAACAGAAAACAAGCAAAGCGAGCACATAGAAAAAAAATCTTGAACAAATAAATAAAAAACACCCTGCATTTGGGCTCAGAGGGAAGGATAATTATCAAAGATTAAAAGGTCTGGCAACTGTGAGAAAAAGAAATGGTGATACACACACACACACACACACACACACACACACACACACACACACACACATATATATATATCACATACTTGCCATAGCTGAATTTCCAGGGAAATTGGAATTCGGTTGCTGATGGTTGGTCATCATGTGTATTGCAAAGACACGTGAGTTTTGAAAAGAAATTTCGTTTTCAAGCAAGCATGCTTGGCCAATAGGAGAGTGCTTCTTAATAATAGTCCTAAGCCTGTTGCAACCACATAGCTTTTAGTGATTTCCAATGCATGTTCTTGTAAGTGATAATAGAGGTGTAGCCCAAGCTACTGTGGAGGGCTCATTGCAAGTCTCTCTTGGGGGAAATAGTAGCTATTCTGTGCTTCATGCAAAGACTCTGGGCTTCAGAAAGCTCTGAGGATTGGGCCATGCACGTAAAACCCAGTCAGTAGGAAAGACACAAACTCATCCAGTGTGCTCCCCACACTGATGTCTGAGTCCACTCGACAGCCCATCTACCAAGTGGAAATCTTGGGAGAGGCTTTTAAATCTCGACTGCTTCCTGATGAGCGTGCTTGCCTTTTGCATCTCGAAGAGGCCTACATTTTTGAAGTAGTTTGCCCTTGTTCTGTTACCGGGTAAAAAAGCTCTTGAAATATTGATTCCTTTAATTAAAGCTGATGAAGCATCTTTGTGTCATTTTCCTGCCTTGTTATGTCCTAAGTGGTTTTCTTTCTTTGCCACCGCCCCCCCTACCTTTTTCATTTTCATTCCTTCTACCTGAAGTGTTTGAATTAGAGTCCATCATCCTTTTAGTCTCTTATACTCATTACCTCTACTTCTGTTACTCATCAGGCAGAGAAAGTTCAGTTCTCCAAGATGCACATTTTTTTTTTTTTTGCTCCTCCACCTGGCTTCCCTTGGCTTAACTCTGGATAGCAGAGGAGGCTTTTCAGAGAAGACCAAGGCTTATCTTTGTTACTGGGTAGCCTAGTATAACGCTAGTCTTTTGGAGACAACTCCTAAGCTCAAAGCACTTGCTTAAGAGTCTTGAGTTCTAATCTTGGCTGCCAGTGAGACGTCTAACTTCTTAGTGTTTTAGGATTGTCATGTGCTAAAAAACAGAGGGATTTAAACCAATCAGGTAGCCCATTCATAGAGAAGCTCACAGCTGCTCTGGAATGGCAAAGCTTTGAGAAAAGGCTGCCTAGGCACACACATTACCCTGCCCTCTCCCCTTCCATTAACGTCTCGGTCTAACAGCTAACCACGGGGCACCAGGAACGGCAGCAATGAGCTCATTGATTATTGTTGCTGTTTGCTCTTCTCACCTAGTGGCACATGCTGGGTTTTGCCAAAGGAGTGATAGCCATATTGCTTAATGTCTCGCTGGGGTCAGGAGAAAATATGAGTCAGATTTTAAATTATATTATGGTCTCATGTAAGCTAGCCAATCAAGCATGCATTTTGAAAGAATGTGGACCTTGCTTTCAGAGTATCTGAGGCCGGTGGAACTTTAGCTAACAGTTGTAAGTGCTATTGTACCATTGCTATAGCCTCATCAAGCTCTGGTGTTTCTCCATCAGAAGGGAGGTTAAGGAATAAAAGTCACAAGATAGCTTTGGGTAATTGAGACCTAAGATACAAAAGATGCTTGGACTAGCATGGTCATGAGAGAGGTGGAAAGAAAGAAACAATGCCTAGAATAAAAAAAAAAGGAAAACAAAACACAATTTGGAGACTGACTACATTTGAGGAATGAGAATAAACTCTAAACAGTTGTGGAGAATGTTCAGAAACCAGATGGCTGGAAAACAAATCTACTCTACCAGTTAAAGAGATTAGTTGGGAGGAGAATATAGGTTATAGAACATAATGAGGGATTGGGCTTGGCACATATTAAAGCTAGGTTATGGATGGACAATTTTTGCCAGACATTTAAAGAGATGGCATTGGAATTCCAGAAGAAAGACAGAGTAATACACTAATCTCTGCTCCAAAGGGTACCCTAAGTCATGAGGTAAGCAGTGGGACCAAACGGGACAGTTGTCCTTGGGATTAAGGAGCAGATACGTCTGGTGGCATCCTTTGCCAGAATGTTGAGTTCCTCTTTGGTGCGTGAAGATTGTGAGAGCTTGTGAGGGCTTTGCAAAGATCTGTAGACCAGGGATCCAAGTAAGAGGCTGAATCAGTAGATTTAGCTGTAGAAAGCTCACTGCTAAGGGTAATAAAGGAAAGTGCAAGGCTTGATCCTTGTACACCCCAGTCCATGTCCCCATGCCCTAGTTCACTAAGCTAGGTACAGAGTGGGTAGAAACCCATCACAAAGTCCATCCCATGCTGCTGCCACCTCAGTGTAAGGAACACACTGGAGATGAAAAAAATTAATGAGTAAACCCAAGGTTCTTTTACAGTCAGTACCTTTTCTTTGCCCACTCTTACCAAGGACTAACCAAATACTGGAGGCTAAACTGAAATCTACTCTATCTTTTCTCTGTGGTTCTATTCCCCTTTCCTACGCCATTTCTGTATTTCAGCGTATTAACTGCACCCTAAGGTACCATTCTGGGTGGTAGAAGGATACCATCCTTTAATAATAATAAAACCTTCATCTGGTGATGGATGGAGATAGAGACAGAGACCCACACTGGAGCACTGGACTGAGCTCGCAAGGTCCCAATGAGGAGCAGAAGGAGGGAGAACATGA
>NC_022035.1:17777316-17813628 GCF_000317375.1 Microtus ochrogaster | reverse complement strand
AAAAAAAATAATAATAATACCAACCACAGTTGGCCATGGGGACCAGCTATCTGGGAGTAAATCAAGAACCTGAGAATTTACAAATCTTCCATGTTCTCAGCTGATGTCCATGTCATCTGCCCATGATCTGCCTTTTGGAGAGGCACTGCTGCACAACAGCTACGCCAGTAACAATCAAGAGAACAATTACCTATATCCACCGTCCCTGATTCCCCCAAAATACAATTAGAACCCTGAGAAAAGAAGAGCAGGGAAGGAAGAACAAAAGGGCTGCCGACATGCATCTCTGGCGAAACTTCTCTTTCCCGAGGAAGTGGCAATTACTGCAAACACCACAGAGTGGAGCTCAATAACAGGTGAAACAAAAATTGGATCTGACAAGCATTAATTGAGCCCGCAGTTCTATTTACTGAAAACGATCTGGTATAATTAAAAATTCACAACTAGAGTCTTGTTGGTGAATGTTATATACTAGGGAGTTCCCAGAGTAGGCCAGAGTCTCAGAGAACATTTTAGGAAAGGATGAAGGACCTATATACTACAGCAGGAATTAACAGGTAAAGAAAAAAGACAAGTCAGCCTCCTGACATGACAGAAAATTTGACAAACGGAGTAAGATAAGCCAAAAGCTTTGTATAGATGAAGAACACTTCCCTATTAGGTTATCTGTGATTGTTTTCATTTTCTAATAATATGCACACACAAGATTTTTAAACATTGTGTTCATATGCTTTTTTTAAAAGCTCATAATATTTGTTACACAAGAGTTTTCAATACCAGCTTACCGATAAGCATACTTCGTGAAATGGCTGATAGCGTGCATTTGTTGAACTGAACTGGCTGACTGACACAGATGACATTAGAAGTTTGTTAATGGAGTCATGTGGTCTGCTTTATTGTTCAAATGACTTATGCCAGATCACACTGTATGTCGAAAAGGGTGATAGTCTAATGCAGTACCATTTCCTGAGCCCTCGTGCCCACATATATGAAACACAAACACAGTAAAAAAATCAGACAGAGTGTGCCAACTTCAGAGAATAGCATTGCTGAACTAACTGGAAGCAAACCTGGGCTTGGGAGAATTTGAGCACTGCAATCAGGCAGAACTTGGATCATATTCTTGCTTTTTTTCTTTCTTTCTTTCTTTTTTGCAATCCGGTGGATTTGGACAAATAGCATCAACAAAACATATTTGTTTTTACCTAATACTTCTAATCTTGACAATGACAATAAGGATTCAGAAACTGGGTTTTTTAAAAGCTAATGATGGTATTAAAAGCCAATATTGAAGTGCAAATATCTGCTTCCCACTGTCTCAAGTGCTATCGTAGGAGCCAAATAAATGGATCCGAGATAGAAAAGAACATCAGAAACCATAGAAATCAGGCAAAAGAGCCACTTGAGGCTTACAGTGTTTTCTGGGGTAGTAAGAAAAGAAGGTTCCTATAAACCCTATTACAATTGAGAGGATAGCATTATTGTAGCATGCACACTCATATACAATCAAAAACCTACCTGATCATGAAAGAAACACTCATGCTGTTCTAGAGCACTTCATAATCACTGTTAAATAGTAGTTCTTTCATATTTCATAACAATAGATGCCTCATCATGTACATTCAGTCTAGTCAAAATCAACACATTCATCTGAGCCAAAGACTAAGTCTCTTTATTGACTATGATCTACCCTCAGAAAAGGAAAAGGATCACAGAAATATGTAACTTGAAATAATCTTTAGAGGCAGAAAAACAAAGTTCAGTGAGGAGATGGGATGTAGCCAAGAGAAGGATGTAAGGATAAAACATGAATGTAATGATAGAACTTGCCTGGCACGTGACAAATAGGGTCATAATCCCCATGAAGTGCAAAGCAAGGCAAGGTGGCTAGGAACCAAAAATGATGTAACACCAATTAATTGTAGCTCTATTTGCCAACATAAGAAGGGTGGGTGTCTTTTTGGTGGGGGGAATGGGGATACATGCATGGAAAGAGGCAATATATTCAGTTTTGTTGAATTTTGCATGCCCATGGGATCACTGAGCAAAATGTTAACTTGGCAATTGGATATATGGATACAGAATTTAGCAAGACAGAGATCTCAGCTGAAGACTGGCTTTCACAAATATGGAAATTTGCAGGATTTAAAACCCACAGAGTATATAAGACTACACAGAGGGAGTGTTTGGAGTGGGCTGAGTGAGGAGGGACTAGCCAAGGAGGACGATTAAGGAGCGGCCTGAGATGAGATTGTGTGCTTATGGAAGCCAAAGAGGACACTGAATCTGAGAGCAGGAGTATTCCAATCATAAGAGACTCGTTTGCTGATTCGGAGACTGTGTTTATCCAAGGATTCCAGGCGCTACAGGTTGCTCTCTCCTCATGGACTTTTCTGATTCGTTGTGGTATCATGTTAGTCATCCTGCCTGTCGTCACACCCAGGGCATTTGATAGAGAAGAACTTTTCTTGATCACATGCAACCTGTTCTCATCAATTCCTGCCAAGGATGATCTGACATACAGTGAAGGAAGAATATTGTACATCAACCAAAGCCATAATTATGGGCTTTGGATGTGTTTTTTTTTAACCCAGCCTTATTTATCACTACAAAGGTCAATAAAACAAGAAACTGTCATAGAAGAAACTAAATGTACTAAGGTTTATGCAAATATAGTTATAATTTCCCTAAAAAAAGCCCTAGGCTTTCAATTATTTTTCTGTTTGGCTTCTCTACTATATGCAAAATCAGAAATAAGCTTTACAGCCCTCATCTTGGCTTCCAAACTTTAAAGCAAATCTTTACTGTGGTAGACACAGGATTCAAATCCACCTGACGCTGATATCCACTGGTCTTACCACCTGAGAAGGCCTAGGGACCTCTTTGGAATATTATTTCTGGGCTTTGAAAACAGCAGTTCCCTGATTCTCACCAGTCACTAGACAATCAACTTATTTAACTCATACTTTAAAACTCAACAAGCCAGGTTCCTGATGTGGGAGTGTTTTCTTATTAATAAAGAAATTGCCTAGGCCCATTTGATAGGCCAACCCTTAGGTAGGCCGAGAAAACAGAACAGAATGCTGGGAGAAAGAAGCTGAATCAGTGAGTCGCCATGATTCTCCTACCGGACACAGACACAGGTTAAGATCTTCCCTGATAAGACACCTCGTGATGTTACAGGGATATGAGAAATGGGTTAGGTCAATATGTAAGAGCTAGCCAATAAGAGGCTGGAACTAATGGGCCAGGCAGTGTTTAAATACAGTTTCCGTGTAATTATTTTGGGGCATAAGCTAGCCATGCGGGCGGCCTGGTGCCAGGGACACAGCCCCGCAGCTCCTACTACAACAGGTTCCCACAAATTGAGAGCAAGTACTTCCATCACAGTGTCTGCCATCAGTGGGAGCACTTCTTGGTATCGTGGAAATGGAAGAATCGAGACAGAGGGTAGCTTCCTATGGAGAAAGTCTCCAAAGCAAAAAGAAGGAAAGAGAAGGCCCTTCCAGAGAATGTCTTCATGACTACCACAGCGCTATGGCCTATGCTAGTATGGGAAGGACAAACTCTCTTCCTGGCATTCTTCAAGGTTTGTTAAGAAAATGCCTGTCTTTGCTCTTACTGAGATTGTCCAAGAAGGGCTGCCGTAGACGTTAAACTGTCTCTAGGCTTCCCCTCAGCAGAAGGGCATGAGCTTGAACACCTCTCAGATAATTCTGAAGGATTTCTCTATGTGACATAGAAACACAACTGCAGCTGTGAAGAATGCAACTGTCAGAGGCTCAAGAATCTCAGTCAATCGTCTAGTCCCATGGAAGTAGGTAAGTCTTCCAAGATGACTCTCAGGCCGGGTGGTGGAGTGCACGCCTTTAATCCCAGCATTCAGGAGGCAGAGGAAGGTGAATCCCTGTGAGTTCGAGGCCAGCCTGGTCTAGGACTGTTACACAGAGAAACCCTGTCTCAAAAACCAAAACAAAACAAAAAACAAGAAAAAAAAGGGAAGCAGAACAGAGGATGTTAGCTAGTGAAAGCAGTGTGGGCCCTTAGAGAAACCCAGACTTAGGACAAACTTAGGAGGGGAGATACCAAGTTCGCTGCTTGAAAGTAATACGAACAGCGCTTCGTTGTGTGGGGATAAACAAAATGAGCTTGTAAAATTCATTTCATGCATAGGAAGACAGCTCAGCGGGTTAAGGATGACACACCCTAACATCTATCCTCAGGAGCCACATGGGAGAAAAGAGAAAACTGACTCCTGCAAGATGTCCTCTGAATTCCATGTGTGTTGCATCATGCACATATATGTGCACACACATGAAAAAATAGGTGTAATAAGTAAAAACTGTTTAAGGTCAGAGATGCCACAATGTACAGCAGTCTTCTAGTAACCATATGGTCATAGATTCGCCAGATCAACCAAAAAATGTCATTCAGTTAGTTTAGGATTTTATCATTATGGACTGTGTGGCCTCTTCTAATGTCAATTATGTTTTCTTCCCATATTCCAGAGCACTTTATTAAAGTAACCTTTCACATACTCTGCTTATCTAGGGATTATGGAAGAACAATTTTCTGTTGATATTCTAGAGACACTAAGGGGGAAATGAGCCCCTAGAGGAAGAGACTGATCCTCTAATACCCAGGAAGTTTTGTTGTTAGATCTTTTCTAAATCTTTTCCCTTTGCTCTATTTATCCCTGATGGATCCTGGCAAGAGTTTTGTTTCAGTTAAGAGGGCATTTCCATTACTGTATGCTTGCCAAGATGTCAAAACTCATATCAGACCTATGGATGCACCTATAATTCCAAAGTAAGGTTATCAATGGTCTATGAAAGACCACACACTACGGGATACATATGGCTTGCAGACATGGGTCTTAACGCATCTGGATTTTGTTTCTGGGAAAACTACAGATGCTCTCTTTCTTGAGACAATATGGCTTCTGGAATCAGAGGGCATTTTTAACTTTGTGAAGAAATGACGACAAACGGAAAGTCAAGTGAGATACCATGGAAAACGGCTCTTGAATCAGTCAGCAATCCAGAGAAGGAAAAATCTGGATTAAGGAGAAATATACTTCTTGCTGATTTTAAACAACCAGCTTTAGAAATAAGGAAATACTGAGTGCTGCACGCTGCACCATGTACCCCACTTTTACTGGTATTTGGGGAGACAGAGAAGGAAGAATTAAAGATGAACATTACCTATAGTGTCAAAAGTGTGGCCACAGAGACTCAGTCTATTACAAGAACAACAGGTCCAAGCTTGCAGCATGGGGCAGGGAAAGAAAAGAACAATGATTTGTCATTCCTAACATACCTTTTATCTCCAAAATTGAGGAGCTTTCACTAGAGTACCACTATAAGATGGGGAAAAACAAAATCAAGAGAAAGATTTTAGAGGGGAGAAAGCCTCATCCACAAAACCTTGGGCTACTTTGATTACTGAAATTGAGTGTTGGAGTTTGAAGTTTCCTGGCAACCGGGGCCACAATGGAAACATGACGGCTAATGGCATTGTCAAGTTGTGATAAAAAAGAAAAATGCTATTTATTTGCCAGGAGGATTAAATGTACTTTACTTTTTTGTGCTATTCAAAACAAAAGTTTTTTTTAATAGAAGATCCTTTTTCCTCTCTATTCTATCTACCTATCGTCTCTCTATTCTATCTACCTATCAATTAATGAATCAATCACTTACATAGAGACTTTTTAAAAAGTGAACTTGGTTGGGTCTAATTTCCATTCAGAAAACTTCAGATAGCCACTAGCGATATCACATATAAAGATGACAGCAGCCACTAAGCTTAGCTAATGTGGTAGAAACATAGTTTTTGACCATCCATTTTTATCCTAAGGAAGACAGTAAAAAACTCTGGTCTCTTTAAAGAAGCAAAAGCTAGAACATAAACAGTCTTCTTATTACAAAGCAGGCAGGATTGGGTTCATTTGGCTATTTTGCATTGATGGGTTTGAGGCATTTCTTGATAGGCTCTACTGCCTGTATCCTGCCCCCAAACCCATGCATGTACGTATCTGCTGGGTCCATCTGGTAGGCGGTCAGGGAGACACAGTTGAAAGCTACAGAGAAATGCACTTCTGATTTCCTTAGGTCCTCTTTCTAGCTCTTTGTTCAGGGCTCCTGGGATATTACTCTCTTGTCCAGTGATAGCCCCATCCTCTGTTATTATCATCTGCTTCCATTATCTGCAATTCTCCATCCATGTCTTCCATCAATTCCCCCCAAAAAGCTTTCCCTCTGGGCAAGGTAGTGGCTCAGTAAATGAACTGCAAATCCAACCATTTGATGTACTTTGCAGTCTCGGGGCCCACTTTTCTCTCTCTTATCCATGGGTTCTTGAGGAAGCGTGGAAGGAAAGTTCTTTCTCTGGAAGCATACTTACCTGTAATCAAAGAGGACCCAAAAGAGGCTTCCAGTGCAAACAAAGAGGCTCCCTCTTCTAGACTTTAACAAATTAAAACCCATATTAATTAATTCTTCAGCCCTTTAATTGCTCCTGGATTAAATATGTTGTGGCTATTTTTCATTCCTGCCCTGGTTGTCACAAGTTCAATAATTCACTTAGGGAATTCTGGCATCATGTGTTTGGCCCTGCCTGTCTATGGAGTCAAAAGGAGTAACTCATTAGTGAGTAAGAAACATTAATTAGACTTGGGTAAATTTATCCTTGTGAACGATGCTAGCTTCATTCCAGATTGCTGGAAGGAAACTCATGCTCAGAGTTGCTTGGCAAATGAAGAGCCGATGGAGGCAATGCGATAAAGTCTCAAAATGGATCCTCAGCAACCCATCAGAGCCGACACTATTTCCAATACATGTGGCTCCTCTCAAAGGTGTCAGCTAGAAGGACTAGAAGAAGATTCCAGGGGTACTAATGTATCCAAATTTCTAGGGCTCCTCCCTGGTACCTGTCTTTATGGGCAGTTACGAGAAACACGAGAAGACTCATTCTTGACTATGTAGTGATACTTCATTTTTGGCTTCAACCATAGGGCCAAGCTTGATCATCCAATTGCAACATCATAATTATCTTCTGATGAAATATGACTGATTCTAGAACTCCAGTCTACCTTCAGAAGACATCTCAAAACTGTGCAGAGTCGTGACAGCATGCTATAACTGTCAAATGTATCACCGATGCGGAAACATGCAAAGGTGAGACATGTTGAAAAAGTCAGCAGTCTTTTCCATCTATCATTTCTGCTGTGTCAAAAATAAGTCTGGTGGATTCTTTTCTTTATTATTGTGCTTTGGCCTCATTCCACCTTCGACTAGAAAAGAATCCCAATATCTGTATCACAGCTTAATAATTTCTGTATTTTCTTATGCACACAAGAGAGAACTACATACCATGTTGAAATATCCCCTCCCCTGCCTATGCTCTTTCATTGGGCTCTCTACTGGGAATGGTTCTGATGACAGGTGGGGAAATGGATTCATAGGTCAGTACACTCAAAGGTCCATTAAGTATGGTGCTATTTGATAGCACATTAACTGTCCTAACCAGTGTCAGACAACAACCAAGGAAATGCAGAAGTTGAAAAACGAATACAGAATCTCAGGCAGCTGAGTGCAAATGCAAATCACTACCCTCACTAATTAAAATTTTGGCCCTTTGATTGCTCCTGGATTAAGTTCACAGAGGTGATTTTTCATCCCTGCCTAGGTTGACACAAGCCCAATAATTCACTCTGGCATTCTGACGTCACTTGCTTGGTTCTGATTGGCCACGGAATCAAAAAAAAAGGGGGGGATCTCATTAGGGAGTGAGTGATATTAATTAGACTTCTGTAAATAGCGCCTATGTATGATATGAGTCTCCGATTTCACCCAGATTATTGAGAGGGCCATGTTGAGAACTGGGAAATTGCGGTTAGCACTAGACGCCAAGGCGGCAGTCCTCCAGTGGAGTGGAATGTTTCAGTTCGCACAGATGAAATGTGAACTGAAACAATACAGTCCTGACAGCTGGCCCAGTGCTCATGAACTGCAAGTGGCAGAGTATATTAACAGGAGTTGTTTTATAATTAAAATGTGGTCGTGGCTCTTGTTTTAGACTCATTATAGCCAAATAGGATTTATGATACAAATTCTACTATTGTTTCGATAGCAATACCCTTATCACTTACTAGGGATGAAATGCTACTGATACAAAGATCTAGTGGGTACAATCTATTCTCAAAGATATTACAGACTTGAAATAGTGAATTCAAATGACAGCTCACGCTGGTCAGGATGTAAAGTAAGGGATGGCACTCATCCATTGCTTGTGGGAGTGCAAACTTGTACAGCCACTATAGAAATTGGTTTGAGCGTTCCTCAGGAAGATGAGAATAGATCTACTTCAGGATCCAGCTACCCACTCTTAGGCATATACCCAAAGGATGCTTCATCCTACAACAGAGAAACTTGTTCAACCATGCCAGAAACTGAAAACTACCCAGATGCCTCCTAACATATGAATGGATAAAGAAAATGTGACACATTTACACAATGAAGTATTATTCAGTTGTCAAAAACTGAAATCCACAGGTAAATGTACAGAACTGAAAAATAAAATCCTCCTGAGTGAGGTATCCCAAACCCAGAAAGACAAATATGGTGTGTGTTCACATACATATTGATACTAGCTGTAAGTCAATGATAACCAAGGTATAAAGTAAAAGACTGGGGGTGGAGGGATAGAATCTGCTAGGAAAAAGAAATAGTTATGGATGGATGGGAGAGTAGGGATTAGAACAAGAGGATCAAGAGGGGAGAAGGAAGGAAGTATGAGTTCGAGGTCAGAATGGGCAACTTAATGAAAACTTGTCTCTCAACATTAAAAGTAAAGGGAAAACTAAAGATGTTGCTTAGTGGTAGAATACTTGCCCGGCATGAACAAGGCCCTAGGTTTGATCCCTGGTACTACAAAACAACAACCACCCCCCAAAAATCCCAAGTCGCATTGCCTACAGGGATGCTTGGATTAATGATGGTCACCCTTAACACATAAATAAATAAATGAATGAATAAAACTGCACCTAGAAGCAGGATAACCATTCTATTCTGGCCTCATGAAGGACACTCTTCTAATCCTGAGTGAGGGGGGAGGCAATGGATATGATGACCTGCAGATCGATCCTTCTCTGAATGACTTTCATCATAAGTGACACTCCTTTGGGATAAGAAATGGCTGACTAGAACTCATTCAAGGTTATCAGATAAATGATAGTTTCTAAAGTGTTCAGGGGCAACATTTGGAATTTCAACTAGTGGCTAGACATGGAAGTACAGTTAGAACTGCATTGTCTGGAAACGGTGTGGATGTTAAGACACGAGGGGACACTTTTAATACTGTTCATATAAATCTTCAATCCAGTGACCAGAATCATCGGCAGCCAGCTCTGTTCTGATTTCAGAGCCTTGTGAAATACAAATTTCAGGTGGTTTTGATGACTTTAGCAGCGAAGACAAGCCAGAAGATCTGGGGCTAGGGAGGACCTTTCTCCTAAAATTCACAAAGCCAACAGCAAAAGAGCTGTTAAAAAACCATGAAAAACATAGCATAATGGAAGGATATGGATGGGAGTCTGAAACTATTGACTCAAAATACAAGAAACTAATGGGGAAATTGCGATCTCTAATATTCATTAAAGTGTCCTAGTTCACAAAAGCAGTGATAGAAATCCGAGGCAGAAAGGCCGTGGCCCTTATATCCAGCAGGATAAATCTCCACTAGGCATAGAATTTATTCTTATCTCTTAGATCTAAGCTAGAGTTGATACAGGGGCTCAGTTAAAGAACTAGGAAGCAGAAAACTGCCTGAACTGCATAGGCTTCAGTGACAGTTTATCATTGCAAAATATGTCTTCAGACTGCACGGGGAAACAATTCGCAGGCTCAACACACTCATGTGCGAAAAACGACCTTCCCGACCTTCCAAGGCTGATTCTTAGCCCCTTCATTTATCTCCCGCTGTCTATCCCAAGCCAGGACCAACCCTCTTTCAACCTCAGTAAGTGAGGAGGTCCAGCGAGAAGCTTTAGATGAGCATGTAAATTCATGCTTCGATTTCATTATTCAAAAATACCCTTGGGAAACCCAGCTTTGATAGGGCATTATGGTGAGAGACACCACAATGAATAATTAGCTCAAACTGATACATATAATAGTCTGCCCCACAACCAACTCAATATCAATGCTGTTGGTATAGAGGCATTAAGAAAATAGAATCTACAGCTCATTTTTTAAGTCAAATTTCTGATTTAACCATTCAGCTTTAACTGAAGCTAATCAATTCAAAATACCCCTTGCAACAGCCTTCAGACCCCAAATTGCTTGCTTTGACTTATATGAAGCAGATCGTTATAAAGGGCAAATGCCAAATTTTCCCCTTAATCTCCCTGAGAAATACTGGGAAAGTTACTATTACATTTTTGAACACTTAAACATTTGACACATCTTTATAGAATATAATTTATAATTAGACTGTAAGCTAAGATAGCGCATTTCTAACTCAGTTGCAAAAAAATGGTGATTAAAAAGAGCAAGTCAGTGAACTGAGTCACACTGACCCAGAGTGTTGGTGTTGCTCAGTACCCCTGCAGCGAAGAGCTGGGCCCGGGGGCAAACCATTGAAATCGACATCAGGAAGCTACTTCGATTGAAAGCTGAAGTTGACAACATAGATTTTCTAGAAAGGGCCAGATAGGAAATATTTTCACATTTGAGGACTCACTCCACCGCTGCAGCACAAAAGCACCTGCAGACACCATGCACACTGATGCATGGCTGTGCTCCAACGGGACTTTATTTAGACACTCAACTTTGCATGCTATAAAATCTTCAAGTGTCACAAAGTAGTGTTCGGTGGAGTTTATTGACTCATTTGAAAATATGCAAACTGTTCTTAGTTTATAGATCGTAACAAAACCAAACAAGACCCATGCAATGGGACTGACAATGTGGCAGTGAAGCCCTGGGCTTCATCTTCAGTACCTGGAGTTGGGGAATGTGTGCAGCGAATTAGATTGGTCCCAGGCCATAATTGTTGACCTGTAATATAAAACCCTAAGTTGGCATTGTGCCTAAAAAATGAGAAGTCTTCAGTTTCTTGAGGCACACTCACTCCTAAGCCGCCAACAACCGCTGCTCTGTGAGATCTAGGGTCATTATATAGTCAAGTAGCACTTGTTTGTGCCAGAGAATTTCGGGTTTGGCAGGGGTGGGGCGGCATGCAAAGATACTTAGCTTTTGGTAGCTCTTCATATAGAAGTTTCTTCCTTATCTTTTATCTTCCCTTTATCTTCCTTCTTCTCGCAGTCACTCAGTAACTATAGTTTCTTTTCTATTTTTTTTTTTGTAATTTAAGAGACTATCAGCATCTATTCCTGACCTAGAATCTTCTATTTGGTTGTCTTCTAGAACCGTGCATTATACCTTAAGTCTGTTCTGATCCTGAAGTCGTCTTATGTGGAGAATATGTTCATCTTTATAGACAAAATTTTAAGGAAGTAAGAAAGAAGAGAAAACCTTCCTCGCTTCTATTTCTACAAGGAGGGAACTCATATTCGACCATGGCTGCATCACAGTGGCATTTCAAATGCCATCAGTACTACTGGCAGCAACAGTGGAAGGGATATTCAAGATTCTGTGGGAAGGGCCTGTGTGTATCTCAGTGGTAGAACATGTCCTTTGCATGAAGATTTGAGTTATTTCCCCAGAACCACGCTATGGCGAAAACAGCTACACTAACTCTTAAAGCGGCATGAATGTGTACTTCTGAACATGGTAGTGGAGTTACTCCATAGCGACAAGTGACACGCTGATTTTGTCTGTTGTGACAAAACACCTGGGTTGCAAATGTGACTATACCTCTGCTTCTGTTCACGACTAGCTGAGAAGAAAGGGGAAGAAATGGATTTCTGTGATCCTTGCCCTTGTGTTTTGGTTTGGATAGATCCTTAAGGAACCTTCCATATTGTAATGTTCATATGTTTTGAGTTATCCATCATAACAAAAGAAGATAATGAAAGTTTTTGAGTAGTTGATAGGTGCTACCTCATAACATGAAGCAGTTGATGGGGAAATACCTCAAGCTCTTCTCACCTGGCTGTCTCCAAGCATAAAGGGAGCAAAGTAGGTTGTGGTTGGAATATGACTGCCCTAGTTGATATTAAAGTCTCAGCAACATGAAATTGAGAACTAATTTAGAATGTATGATTATTTACTAGATCTGTCAAAAAAGGTATATTGCTGTTTCAGACAAGAAAATGTCAATAAACAATACAGTTTTCTTGGGGAAATATATTCCCTATAGACAGTGGCATTTGGACTAGTTAGTAAAACCCTGTGGGACCAAGGCTACATGGAATAAGCTATTCAAAAGGCAAACATTTCCTGAGGACTTTCTCTTTATTCTCTATCATCAACTGTAGTTAAAGTAAACCCCTTCACCTTCACTGGACACATCTTAATAAGTTGCACATTTTTAACGATTTCCTACTCCCTAGGTGTCTTGTCTTAGTCTAACAAGGTAGAACACACGTAATCCAGATGTGAGGGAAATGGAGACACTGCAGCTGGCAGGAATTGCTCTCTGGCTTGTGCAAGGCTCAAAAGTACTGGCTAAAACCCACCAGGGAAAAGAACAACAGGAAAAACATCTGTTTTCAAGTTCCTTGCCTGGGGTGGGGGAAGCCAGTTGTTTATAGAACAATTTATGGTTGCAATTTCAGTGGTTGATTGCCTGATTCATTCATCCAGTTCCTAATCACAGATCAAACACAGGTTCCAATAATGAAATAATTTTAGGCATGATTACAAACAGTCTCCTACTGAGGGCTTTTGCTTAGAAACAAGGAGCTTTTACCCCACCCCCAACACACACACACACACACACACACACACACACACACTCCCTCACCTCCCCGGTTACTCTGTGAGGCAGCCATCAGAAGGAGCAATGGGATTGCAGCTCATCCACCCCGGGGATGGGGTAGACCACTACCTACTCATTCTCACTACCATCTCTTTCTTTTGTGGGGGCAGAGTGGTTGGCTATGAGCAGAACAGGGCAATGAATACCAAAGGAAACACCTTTCTCCTTTTCTGATCTCCAACTGAGCCAATATTGTCTTCTATCTTTGACAACGAACCTGATACTTACCTCTTTGTTGCATCACATTAGATAGCTCATTGCTGGCTTCCAAATCAAGTCTCCATCCTCTCATGCCTTCTTAGGGCCTCCATGATGGAGCTCAGCCTTACATATCTCCTAAGCACTGTGCCAGCAGCTCTCTGAGGTCTGCCATACTTGTTCTTGCCTCTGGGAACTGCCAAAGCTGCTTCTTCTAACTGGATCACACTTCCCCATCTTCTGTCAGGGCAAACTGTCACTTGTCTTTGAAAACCTGCAGTTGCCTTTTTTGTGGCTAGTCCTCTTTACAGCCCCAGGCAACATCAGTTCCTTTCAATTGACTCCATTTCGTTCAGACTGGATTATATCACGTAAGAAGTACAGCATCCATCTGCACTTTTAGCTCTCTATTCCATTCCCTGGGAGCTGTAGGGTGTTTGTGAAGGTCTGTGCATCACGTTTCACCTTCCCATGCACTCTTCTCCCATGATGCCCAGCTTTATCACTACTTGGCAAGACTGACTGGTATATTAGTTAAGTATATACTTATATAAGATTCATAGAATAGGGGAAAAAATTCTCTTTTTTTGTAGGTTGTGTGTAACTTTGTTTATTCTGCATGGTGCGGCTACCTATCTCAGGAGTTACACTAATGAGGATCTTACATGATGAATGGAGACATCCAACATGTGGGATAGCATCTTCAGATTGTAGCCAGTGTTGAAAGGATACATATACAATCCCTTTCGGGAAGTGAGGAGCTTAAAATAGATTACTGGACAGTTGCAGGCAGAGTTACTTTAAAAACCTGGTTATGGGTGTAGAGTCTTGCCAAGACTTCCCAGCAATTGGCTTAGGGGCCCACATTGCAGAAGTGACCTTTACACAATTCTTGGACATCAAAAGAAAGCGGAATTTATCACTGAGGTCAAGAGGTTGTAGAATAATTAGATACAAAAAGGCCAACCTCTTCTGTAGCTGGTGGCTAGGGTAAGATTGCAGAGGGCAGAGCCTTAACGAAGGAACAGCTCCATTCCTGCATGTACTTTCCAATGAAAGTGAGGAGGGGAAATATAGGGTAAACCAAGTGACATTATTGGGGAGCTCACATTACTTGTGTTTTTCACTAGTGAGTGTTAACTGTCTGAATCACCTGTTAAATAGCTCATCCTAAAGTCATTAAGAGTTTTGCTTGATATCATAGATACTTTGTGAACTTAAATAACATTTCCAATGTCTAAAAGGGGAAATTTTAGAAGAACGGTAGGGCACTTAATAAATAGACCAGCAGACACTCGCGATCGTCCTATCTCCCTAAGAGAAAGAGGATGGTTTTATTTAACCTTGCCTTATAACTTGCAGATAGTATAAGCCTCCAAACTGCCCTGTGTAACCGTGTAACATAAACCAGCACTCAAGAAATGAATCGTCAAAGAAATCAGAGATCCCTGGAAAAACACTGAGACATCAATCACAATGTATTTTTATGTAACCAAATGTTTAAAAACAAGATATTTGTCCTCTTATGTAAACACCGACTATCTACTGAGTGCCAAGCAGAGGAGGGATGACCCATGGTCAATGAGGCATTCGTATCAGAATCACGAAGCACAGACTATTACGGGAAATAGACAATTAGAAAAACAACCTGGATCTGCTTATGCCACCTGACTGCAACTTCTCCCTTTAAAAGTCAGCAGTCACCTCCCACTATCCAGGTCCAGTGGCTTTTATTTTAAAAAGCAGTGTGGTTGGTTATAGCAGAATAGGGCATTTATTGAGAAATACATTGGATATCTTGACCAAGAGTTTTCTAAGATAAAGAGGATAAAGTACAAGCTCCTGATGTTGCAGAAGTCCTGGTAATTTAAGAAAAAAAAAACCAGAAGAAGCAGATAGCAATTAACACAGAGACCACAAATGTCAGCACACAGAGACTAAAGAGTTGGGGGTGCTCAGCTCTAAGTGGGATATCTATCACACACACACCCCTGCCCCGAAGGCTTAGGGACCTGTGTGGAAGAGAGGAAGGAAAGATCGGGAGAGCCAGAAATGGTAGATGACTGCCTACAAAGAAACAGTTTCTCCAGACACAAAATGCAAGGTAA
Source organism: Microtus ochrogaster (assembly GCF_000317375.1). Classification (NCBI taxonomy): domain Eukaryota; kingdom Metazoa; phylum Chordata; class Mammalia; order Rodentia; family Cricetidae; genus Microtus; species Microtus ochrogaster. Next base: position 17,798,380 of record NC_022035.1, on the reverse strand, counting down.
ACACATGTACCCACAGCCACTGGGAGAGTACACAGAAGGCTTGCACAAACTCAGGTGAAACCATATCCCAGCATGGAGGACAGGAAGTGAGCATGAAGCCCCATCCCTAGCTGAGGACCTATTTTCATTTGATTGCTGTTGAGAGAGGGAGAGACAACCTTCCTCAATGGTGTAACACCTAGGGTAGCACCATGGGCTCATCACCAGGTGAAGAGGTACATGAGACACTGCAGGGCCAGGGGTTACACTTGGAATCTTCAGGGTAAGCCCATGGCCAGGAGTAGTTGCCTAACACACTGGACTTGATGGGGGTAGGGTTGGATTAGTAGCATGGGTAGGGTACAGGTGGTTATGGAAGAGTTAGGAGGTTGAATGTTGAAAATAGATCACAAGAAACTATAAAAGAATTAAAAGCACTGCATAGAAGGAGGAAAAGCGAAGAGACCAGTGTGATTAAAGAGACATGGGCATGGGGCTGAGTAAAAGTCAGAAGTCAGAGAGAGGGTGGGAACAGGGGGCAGACTATGTAGGTCCTTGCCACATTGTAGCTCGAATGTGGCAAGGAGGCACTGGGATGCACTGGCATGCAATGAATTGACTGACACTTTAAAGGGTCCATACTGAGGCATAACTAGGTAGACAGAAGAGTTGAAGGAGGGTGTGGCTCACATTCATAATCCCAGGACCTGGCAGGCAGAGGCAGGGGGACTGCCCCAAGTTCCAGGCCAGACTGGATTATATAACAAGACTTTGTCCAAAAACATTAACAAATTAGACCGTAGAAGATCAATTGTAGACCAGAAAAACTAGCTAGTAGGTTTATAGAAACCCATGTAAGAAATTAAAACACACAGTGTTGGCAAGAGTCAGCCAGATTCCTAAAACATAATGAAGGAGAAAGTAGATTGACTTTGCTAATGGCAGGGCTACATGGCCTAAGAGACAAAAACTAGCAGGAATGGGACTATGTCCATTTGAGCAACTGGAAGGTCAGAGTTGTCACTTCCTAAGGTGGGAAATACCTTACAACATCTGAGTTCTAGTGAGAAGTCTGAGATAGCAAGGAAACTTGCCAGTGGAGCTGATGAACATGATGTAGGTTAATAGCCGTCTAGAGAGTTTGAAGACGAGAGCCTGGAGATGTACGTGAACACAAAACTTTCAGCATTCTCTATTACCCCTCGACGGCAACCATCCTCAAATGTTGACAAGCAGGCAGCATGTGTCTCAACTGACATTCTCCTTATAGTAGTTCCACACCATGCTCATCCTGGCCTTTGTTCATTGAGTCTTTGATCTTCAAAGCAGGGGTTCCATGTAAGGAGGAATTATAGCAATGGACATAGTGCAGATTCTGCTACACCAGCGACATATCTTTCACTGGAGGAGCTGATTTGCAGTGGCATTAATCTTTATATACTCTTCCTACACCTGCTAGCATTGAAATGTGAAAATCTGTGTATATGCTTAATGGCATCTCAGAGACTACAGAGAGACCAATGCCTAACCACTTCTTGTAGAGGCAGAGCTACTTCCTATCCGTTATATGCCCTCAGATGAAACTGGTGGGGTACTTTTGGTACATTGTTTTGGGGGAGAGATATGATAAATCATAACAATCAAGTCAAAAATTCATAGCATTTTCTTTCTTGCAATGCCAAATTAGGGCAAACCAGACCCTAAAAATTGATCTGAAAAGCTGCATCATTTTGCCTCTCTCGCTCACTGAGTACATCATTAGCTTCTTACTGAAGTGATTCTCTGGCTGGAACAGCAGCTTTCCTAATTATTGCAGCAGGTCTATGACTCTGTAAATGAGATTAAAGCAAGTTTAAAAGTGCTAAGCTAACTATCAAAAACCAGGAAACACATTCTGCTTTAAATTATCCATAGAACGTTAAAGGCAGTATCCAGGTAGAAACTGCATGGGAATAAACATGGGGGTCATCGGCTTTCCTACACTCCAGTGTTCAAACAGCAGGTCCTCTGTATTTTCCTCTTGAAAGTAGGGGGGGTCCTACTGGAGGGCAGAATCCAGTATAATGATCATAGGTACAAAGCTTAGCAAATGACTTTTTCCTTCTCCCACTGGGCAACAATGATCACTTGTAGATCTTCCCTCGCCAGCCCATGCTTCTGTGCCTATGGAGGAAGAAGAGGCAACCAGGCTAACTAAAAGGCCTTACCACCTTCCCCTAGGAACTACGGTGGCTGCCCGAGAGTGTAAGTAGCCAATTGTCATGGCAATATTGAAAGTGATGAGATAGTTCTGTGCATCTAGCTGCAGCACTTTAAGGTTCACCGGTGCACACGGTATTCATCTTGTCTTGTTATTTTCTATGAAACTGGCCTATGCACATACACAGCTTCTGTCAAACTGAGAAGATGCCTGCGCATGTTTTTTCCCTATTAATCCTTTTTGACTCTGTGGATATTATTTCCCTCTATGCAGCACTCACAAGAAGTACGCGGGGATCTATAAATTCTCTTATCATTTTCTAACATATCCCCTCATTTTACAAATGGATAAACTGAGACCTGGAGACAAGTGACCCGGCAAAGGTCGCTCTGAATTTAAGGACAAGTGGTGGACTATAATCTAGATTGGCTGATTTCCAATTACTGGTCTTTGTCCATGCCTTACTCCGGCCTCTTGGTATTTTGTCTATCTCCCTTTATCTTCATTTCTACAGTTTCTCATGTACATACCTCTTAGTCTGGTACAACTGGTGGATCACAAGTGATCATACCTTATAATAAAAAACTTAGTAGAGCCTCGTTATTTTACTGTATTACGTAAGATTCAAGCCTTGATCACGTTGTGATAAAATATCTTTCTGCTGAAAGTGTCACAATAAGTATCTTTTATTGCTCCACAGATGTTACTTTTTTCTCTAGATTAGAAAATATCTCAGGGATAGTTTCTTAACTGAATTTTTATGATACCTCTTCTACTCTCTGGTTGAGCCTAACCATAGACTGTTTGAAATACTGCACATATTTTCCCATGGCAAATCGTGAATCCAATTTTAATTTAATCCATAACTTACAATGTAACTTGTTGACAGTGAGAAAGAGAGGAAGAAAGGGGAAAGGGTATTGCTTGCTTTCTGGTCATAACTTCCTAATGCAGCACTATAATCTAGTACATGCTATACTCAAAGAGTCACCAAAAGAGAGAACACTCTGTGGGAGATTTTGCCATTCCTGTAGAATATGACTCGCTACATCCTGCTTTCTTTGTATTTATAAGAGAAGGGCAATGACAGTATCAGCTGTGATACATATCCTTTTCAGTGTGTTGTCTGCTTTAGATTATAAGCTCCCAGAAGGCTACCTTAATTCTCTGTTCAGAGCCAATTAAGAATCTTACGGCTAACAGGCAATGAATCTTTTCTATTGTCTCAGCAATAGACCTCATGCTTCACAAAGGGAAAAGAAAGGAAGTTAAGGCTGGCTCCTCAAAACAGTTTGACAAACAAGAACAATGCTGGTCTAGTCTAGTGTGGCATTCAAATCGTACTTCCTGTAACAGCTATGTACCTTGAAGTGAAATCCCTTTTCTCATTGCCTTTAAAAAGTGGCAAATGTATGTAACTGTGTACATATGTGAACTCTTCCAAAACTGCAAAGGAAGCTAAATGGGAGGGAAAGAACATGAGTGTAATGGTTCCAGTGCTAACTACAGCAAATCACTGACCGGTTGCTTCTCTGGTGACTTCTGACTCAGTCTCAGATTAATGCAGAATGTCTGAAGCATGAAGGATGTACTTTCTTTCATATTAGTAGACACATATTGGAGTCTAACACAACACTGGCCTTCTCTTCCCAGTTCAAGTATAAGTTAAATAACAGCATTATCGCTCTGTAATTGACCTCTGCCCCTCAGCTACTGGCACAGTTCTTGGGAAAGGAAGTAGCAGCTCAAAAAAACACCTGTTGGTCATGTCATTACTTCCAAAATCAAGGTGCTAGGATCATACTAAGATAGAATTAAATTTCTAACATTGACTTCTTCTTACTGTCTAAAACCAACTTTACTAACTGTATTTTACTGAGGATAGTTCTAGAACAAATGGAATCACTAAAAAAAAGTGTTAGAGACCATTTACAATAGCCAGGAAAGAGAACGCAATGAACTTGGGGTTCTCCTACCATCCACCCTATCCTTGCTTGTAACAATCTTTCCTTGACTCGATTCGAAAGGCTATATTTACGTTCTACAGATTTACTTGCTATAAAAGAGCATAAATGAAAATTTACTTCATTATACTAACAAAATAAAAAGGACTCTAGCTAAACTGTCCTAATAAAATTTTACATGTTAATTAACAGCTATACCGCATGGTTTGAAACATCTCTATGCTGATTTCACATATCAACATAAAGCTTAAAGTACATTTGTCAATAATGACAATAGTTGGCCAGAAGCAGAAAGAAGGTAAGGAGACGGTGCTTATGGCAGTCACAGACATCTGCAAGGACAATACTGCCAGAGTCATTTTGTAGCATTTGAAAATATGGAAATAGGGACTGGAGATATGGCTCAACAGTTAAGAGTGCTTCCTGCGCTTCCAGGTGGTGGGAGTTCAATTTCCACCACCCAAGCTCTGTGGCTCATAACTGCCTGTATCTCCAGCTCCAGAAAGTCCAATGCGACTTGCTGGCTAAATGCAGGCACCTGCATATACATAGCAGGCGCATGCACACATGTGCAACCCCTTCCACATACAGAATAAAAATAAATCTTAAAAATACAGAGGTGCAAAAAATTTAAAAAGATAGAGAAGGAGCAGATAGCTTTACCCCAAGGCTAGTGTCACATGTGTGATGGGCTTCAGCCCTGGACTTTCCCATATAGCCTTCATGATTGTTGAAGCTCCCTGGAAAGGACAATTCTAAGCTCATTTGTGTGTGTGTTTTCTTAAGATTCGCAAATTGGGGAGATTTCGAAAGCTGTATTGATTCACACAAGTTCACTCAAGAATAGATCATCTGGGCCAAACCCATTACTGCCGAGTCTTGTTGTACCCTCTGGTGTTGTGATGAGTATAGCATCTATACAGATTTTAGCACCCTGACACCTTTTTTTTTTTCTGGCACCAACAAAGGACTCTGACATGGCTGAGGTGGAGCCCAAAATCTTCACAATCAGTATTTCTTTGTTAATAGACTATTTTATTTTTCAAATTAATTTCTGTTATGTTTATACTCTTATTTACTCTCTAATATGGTTTTATGTTCTTTGTATGAATGCACAATAATAAAAATAATCTTATACCTTCAAAAATATAGGTGTATGTCACCAGTTTTTCTAGTGTATGTGGCACTAAAATTATATAATCCTCAGCCAGGGTGTTGGGTAATCACCAAATTGTGGAGCCCTACTTGGTTTTCGCATATCTACTGAAGGTTAGCATCTGTTTCTCTTCAGTCTGAGAGACTGAAAAGCAGGACCATCCGTGAGTCATCCAGCTTTCATTGCGCTCTTCAATTACAAATGTAATTCTCAGGTATTCAAAGTAAACCATAGTCTACATAGACAGAATGTAAAATCAGCTCTAAGAGTATTATTTTACGTCCAAGTATTTTATGAGCACCATAAAGGAGACACCGAAGCTGCTCATGTAGAAAGTAGTAAATGAGGCTTAAGCCCCCTGGTGCACAGCCTTGCATGATATTCCATGAGTGGGGAGTACTGAATTACATGGCTCTTCAGTAATACATCCTGTGGTTTTTTTCAGAGAAACTTAAACTACCCAAACCCTCTAACTCTATTTCATTTTCTTATAAGATCCTAGCATCTAAGACAATTACACCTTATTATTTTTTTGAGACTGTTTATTTCATCCTTTGCGAATTTCTCAAGTCTTCTATGTTTATGTAACCAGAAACTAATTCCCATTATTTCCAAGAAGTTATCAAATCAAAAGGACATCACGGGGACTATATTCTCCTGCACAGATTCAAAAGCAGCGTATTGCCTAAAACGTATTTCTAGTCAGAAAATGGTTCCTACTTAGAGAAATATACAATGTTCATTTCTTTCCTCTACTTGTTATTCCTTTCAATACATCATCTATGACATTGTCAAATCAAGTCATATGAAAAATGTGAGGAAGACTATGCATAATCTCCTCGTATACACTCATGGGCTTTATGTTTTAATATAAAAACAATCAGCAAAGGCCACATAAAGACACATTTATGCCAGTTTAATATGAGTGACATTCCACATCTGCACATGTAGAACAATCTTCTTTTAGGTCTCCTGACAAATAAACAAGAGTTTCCAGAAAAGAGACAGTAAACTGTGCTTTATGGGTGGCAGATATCAAGTTGGAAAGCATAGAAATTCCAAGAAAAAAAGAACAAAGTGCCCCTAACTGCCTTTTATGAATAGTATTTAGTACCCATATCATTTGAATCAGGAAATTCCAAAAGGGTTTCAAACCACATGAGGTCTTGAAGAAGTCCTCTAACAACACCAGTGTCTAATTGATGCTGAAGGATGTGATATCTAGAAAACAACAGTGAGCCAATGGAGAAGATGAAACAGGAAGCCCGTGGTGATACATGGTGGGCAAAGGGGTCTAGGTAGGATTTTAAGATTACAGAAGAGCCATTCATAAAATAGGAAATACTTCAAATTCAGAAAGGGAACAAAATGTACCCTAGTAATTTCTAACTTGTGAGTACATCTTCTCCATTTTATTTATGCACAATACCTCCTGTTCTATGTGTGTGTGTGCGCGCACACACACACACCACGTATACAAACGCCAAAGGCAATCAAACAAGCAAGCACGACAAGCAGATAAAATTAACTGCATGTCGAAGTACAAGACAGGATTCACTTGAGCTGCATGTCTTCCCAGTGTCTAATTAATTGCGTGTACATAGAGAAGTTATTACCCTAAGGCTTCAAGGAAGTCAGAGACGGCAAGCTTCTAACTCTCACCTGAGAATCTAACTGAACTCGGATTGTGTACCAAGAGAAGTGACACAAAGGTTGCTCCATGAATCCTTAGAGGCCTTCCCAGGTTAACATGCCTTTCTCGGCACCTACATCACTGACCTGCAACACCTATACTAAATCATTTGGCTGCCCACTCCCAATTCAGTCCTTTCTTTCATTGGTGTTTGGTTCATTTTGAAGATTCCCCATGGGCAAGCTGGGAAGATATTGGATTTCCGATACTCGCATTAAAGAAGTCGACAATTGCATTTGTGGATGTGAATTGTCACCCACCCTCGCTGGCAGAAGTTAGAACCAGAAGCAGTGCTTTAAAACTTCCTGTGACATTTACAAGAACTGTAAAGCTGGCTTTTGCAAGAAAATGTATGTTTAATCTAAGTAGTTCTGATACACCAGGAAACTGCCCCCTACATATCCACTTTACAAAATTAAACAGAATGCTGGAAAGAGATCTGGGCCCACATTTCTGAAAACAACGAATTGTACCACTTTGGAGCTCGAAAGACCCTGTGGGGTCATGTGATTTGAACATGAGTTTCATTCATAAGGAAATGAGATTGGGGGGGGGGGAAGCAGGGTGGTTAAAGTTATGACAGTTAAAATCGCGGGTCGTGTTTTCCAGTTCCCAATGGGGGCTCTTCCCACTACAGAAACAGGCAGAGCCAAGGTTAGGTTTGGCCCCACATGCTTGCTATCTCAGCCCTTGGCAGGTGAAGGGAGGAGAAGAAGCCTTTGGTTTGAGAAGGCAGCCTGGGCTACGGAACAAGATCCTGACACAAACAGACTCAGGTAAAGTCAAATGCTTTATAACTTTTAATGCTTCTGTCTTTCTTTTAACAGGTAGTATGCCTTGAGTAACAAGAATACTCAAAGTGATAAAAAGAAGTATCCCTAAGAGACTGGAAGGATCACTCATATTCTATAATACGCAAAGAAGGGATATGGCCCAATGCTAATGATAAAGAGGACCAGGAAAGTGTGGACAGATGTGTGGCAAGGGTCTGTGCTAGACTGTACATCAGGACTGCGCTGCTAATGGTAGAGCGGGCAGAAAGAGCCAATGAGAGTTGGGATTGAAGTCAGGAAAGCAGGAGGTGGAGGGGATGAAAGGGACTAACATGCAAAGCCCACAAAAGCAAGGAGCAAATTTCACCTCAAATCCAATTGCAATTTCGTTCATGGCATTGGCCACTCTCTAGAACTAGCGCATCCATACACTTTTGACTTTAATTGCCTTGGACACCTGCTTCTGTGTATACACCTATTCCATAAGAAACACAAGGACAGGGTGCAAGCTTGCGTATCTCAGAGGATGCGAAGTGCTCTATACATTTACAGTGAATGAACAAATCTGAGAAAGATGTAAGAAGCTAGATGGGGATGGTTAGATCTGTGAGGAAACGTTATTAAAGGCTAAATTCAGGAGCTGGTTTTTAATGTTCTGACAGCCGGTGAGAATAAAATAATGTGTCTGATTCAGCAGTGTTTCTAAATTCATTGAAGGCCAAGGAAAAAGGAACGCGGGGAATTTCTATATAGGGTTACTACGCGAGTTGCTATGGCATGTAATAGCTGAAGAGCATAGTAGAATAAACTACAGGCAGGGATTGTGAGAGCCAGAACAGCTCTCAGCTGCAGTACTTCAATCAGGGATTGGACCTTGGGATCTGAAAAGGGCTACAAAGTAGACTTTGGCATAGAGAGCTAGGACAAGAGCACTTCGAATTGAGACCTGCGAATCCATAGCCATGCAGAGCTCTAAAAGGAAACGTGATGTTCAATTGTGAGGGGAAAACTCTCAATGTATTTGGAAGCTAAGCTGGCCTTCGGGTACCATATAACACAGGAAGTACCTTGGGAGTGCAGAGTAGAGCCACCCATCCAAAAAAGTGATATTATTCTCTACTAACGATAACAGTGCTGAGACCATAGTCTCCATGGGAGGAGTTTGTTTATAGCCAGGTCTCCTAATGGCAGCACACCCATTAACCAAGATTTGTCTATCCCTTTGCTCTAATTAAATTTTAGGGTTAGACACAATCATTCATCTGGCCTGAAACACTGATGAGCCCACTTGGAATGTAAAACCCCAAAGCAACTCAATATTTACGAAATTTAAAGGAAGCAATCAATCTGTAATTCGAATTTATGCACATCCTTTGCCCACTTTGGATCTGCCTTATTTCCCTTAAGTTTCTCTGCTCATTAAGACTGTCAGCAAAGTTACCGTCTCAACGTATCTGCAAATAACTAAAGGAAAATGTATCAGACATCTAAGGCCAGAGAATTTAGAGGTATGGTATCCACAATCTCATTTCTCCACAGAGATCCTGGCATTTTCCATAAATGTTTGCAGAATGAATGAAAAAAAAAATCTTGATACCTCTTGAAAGAATTATTTGCAGCTTGTCTTGGTAGTTCATACCGACAAACTCACGAGACTGAGCCTCAATGATCACTACAAGTTCTGAATTGTCTTGGGGCTACAGAAGTGAGTATTCCAGGCCAGCCTGGGCTATATTTTAAAATCTTGCCTCACATCTCAGACACCCCTAACACAGCCTATAAGTGTGTCTGTACATCTATGCACACAAGTAGTGTCAAAATACTCTTCCCTTCGGCATGTGCATTTTTATAACAAAACACTGAAATAATAAGCATTTGTTTCCCAAGAAAGACGATTTTAATTAACATTCCATCCAAACATGCCAATCATCCAGCACCTCAGTTTATATCAGGAAAGCTGTTCCCTTTTCCCTAGAAATCACACAACTTTTAAGGACCCAGTTGGCATTGACATCTCTGATTCATAAAAACAGAGATTCCGTTTGCCCATCATGCTTTCCCTGAAAGCCTGGTTTGTGTCAATTTGCTAACTTCGACCTCCTTTATTTCTGCTTAGGCTAATATTTCACCCTTGCTCCTTTTTGTCAATTCTTAATACTTCTGAAGCTTCCATCTGCTTTCCTAAGGCAATGACAAAAGCCAGACTATACTTTCAGCCCCCTAGGATATCCTGCCCTGGAGATTCTCAGCAGGCATTTGAAAATTGGAGTTAGCCCAGAGCTCCGGAGTGAATTAAGGATTGGTGACGTCAGTTTGGGAATCATTAATGTAGGGGTTAAAGGTGAAACTACGTGAAAAGATGAAATTACCCAAGGAGTCAGCATATCAAGAGAGAAAACGCAAAGCAATGATATGAACACAGGAGTTGCAACATTTAAAGGGGTGAAAAGGGAACAAATGCATGTGCCCATTCACTAGTGTATAGTGTGTGTGTGTGTGTGTGTGTGTGTGTGTGTGTGTGCCTGCCTGCCTGCCAAAGAGAAACAGTGAACACTTTGCAGCAAAAGAAGGTATGGTCTGGTGTAGGAATCTTCAGATACCCAGGATGACTGGAGCTAAGAAGCAGCCATCAAATTCTGACAAATGGTGGTCACGAGTAGCTTTTGGGAAAAGCAGTCTTCCCATTGTGGTTACTGTGGACTGGGTGTGAGAGCAGTCACATGTGGATGTGGGCAAGGATCACGAAACGCCAGGAGATTAACCATTAGTAAAGAATAAGGTTGGCACTGGGTACCCAGCCAATGAAACTAACAACCACTGTTGCACATTGACTCTTCCCGGGGTGTCCGAATCCACGCATATTATTTCTGGGCATGGCTTCACTTTCTTCCGCATCAGAGCTCTAAAAAGTTGCTACATATTGCATTTGAGATAACCCGAGTCAACAAAGGCTAAATAAATTATGCAAGGTCACACAGTGAGACCGTGGGAGGGCTGGTATGGGACTCGAGTTCTATTTGAAGCTGAAGGTCCCTACTATCAGCCACTGAAGTTAACACCTCCACACTCATGTTAGATAGCTATGCTTGAGGAAAAGGGAGTTGGTACTGATGCAGTATGCCTTAGCATCTATCAGGTTCTTTCCACTAAGTATCTCCTTTTAAACATACATCATCAACTTTTGGGGTATATTTAGGTAAACCTTAAGAGGACATCTTCAAATAATTCTATTTTGGGAGCTTTAAAAAAATCCCTCAAATCTATGTGACTGCAAACCAACCTGTCAGCATTCAAATGTGCTCGCTACAATAGTTCCCAATGGTTTGAATTGGTTCTAAAGTGTGGCATCATTGATTAGGCGTTTGCTTTTCAGATTCAGATTAGTAATAATCAAAGGCATCAGGTAACTGAGGGAAATTCGGCAACATGCTCTTAAAAAGGCTTCTTCCAACCTGGAATTTTAACAATTCCTGCATGCAGACTCGGTGACAATAACATTAAAGACAGGAGACTGGGAGGAGAATGAAGGGCAGCAGCAGAACTGGTTGGCACACCATCGTCCTTTTAGTCCGTAAAACGGCATAAAGACAAACCCGTGGCTGGTCAAGACATTGACTGCTAACGCAAATAGAAGCCGGGCAAGATACACTGGAAATCCAACCAACTAATTTGCCTTTGACCCGACAAAGATCTTAGCAGGTTCAATCGGTTATCAGGGAGAACGAGAGACAACGTGTAAGTGAATGAGGGACAAAAACTCGAGCAATTAATGTTTTGCTGCCTGCCTATAGAAAACCAAATGAGGTTCTGGTCTAAAGCAATTAGTATCACTGCTAATTGTGCATGTGTGTAGCAATAATACTAGGCATTTGGGGTGGCTTGCACTGATTGTTCGCTTCTTCCTCTGGATTATAAAAATCCATTCAGCCAGCCAAATAATAGCAAGTGCTTAGGCAAATTGTTAATTATGAGGCAGATAATCATAATCTTGTACATTTATGAAACTGAATATACAATGAGGACTACCAAATGAATTGTTGCTTCATTATTTTGTCAGTGTCTGAAAAAAAAATATGCTAGCCCTGCAAACAGTTTCCATCCATTACCCATTCAGTCCACCAGAATTCAAAAGTGGCCCAATCAATATTGACCAAAAGCTGCTTCTTTCCCATTTCACCACCTGTGCTCCTCGGCTCTCTCACTGAGACGGTGGAAAGTAGCTCTGACAACTTCTGCCCCCACTGTGCAGCACCGCGATAAAAATAAGAGTAGGTCTGAATAGTGCTGCCTTGTAACTTGTAGAGCAGAAAGGGAGGGATAACTATCACCATTTCTGTAAAAGTAATTAGGAGAAAACTAATCTCCATCTCATTGACCACTCTCCTAATAATCATTCACAAAAGTTTATTCACACATGAGCAAATCAAAGCTCATCGTGGAAATGGAACTTGCTCAAAGTCACTGCTCTAGATAGTAGCAAGATGTAACATTCTTGCCACAAGGACATACATCCAATCTGGGATCTTTAAAATACCCTCCCACCGTAATGTGGGATGAAGTGTTGGTGTCTGTGTATGCCTTTTCTTTCAAAGAATTAGAAACTGACTATAGCATCAAACGACTTTCTTCTTCTCAGTTGTTAGATAGGTCTACAGGATCCTGAGATTAATATGGAAGTCAAGCCCCTGAAAATGAACTGGTCATCTCTTTTCACAGGAGCCTCTCCTAGTGGAGGAATGCCCAGCTCATCACCTGCCCACTCTGATTTCTTTAGTCTAAGTGAGGTATAGGGAGGAAGGCAGAGAAAACCGAGGCACTGGTAAATATTTCTAGATCCAATAAATCTAAAATAAGCCAAATACAAAACTGGTGAACATCACAACTTTAGAAGAAAAATGCCAAGTAAATAGAGGAGGCCATTAAAAAAAGGCTTATCATTCTCATTCGCCTTGTCAGCACTGGCGACAATACGATACAGCCCAGTGCAACAGTCAGGACCTTTCTGGGGCATTTTCATTGCTCCTTCTTCCCCACGGAAAGTAATGTTCTTGTGTTTAGCTAGATTTGTTCTCCAGCAGGATTCATGTGACCAAGGCCTACTGCCTATGGTTACAAGGTAGAAGAACCCCATAGGCATGTTGGTCCAATTGTTCTGTAGACATATAACACCATAGGCAATATTGGTCCGACTGCTCTGTAAACTACTATCAACCCTAGGACAAGTAAGGACTTTGTTGATGGTGGAGATCTTCTTAGCCAGACACTCTTCCGTGCCACCCAGTTTCAGTCTAACTCTTGGGAGTGGAGGGGAAAGCTAAATCATCACCCCACTTCCCAGCGGGATCTGCCATTAGACCTGAGACTACGTGCCACTTTAAACTCAAACAAGTATCTGTGATAAATTAACTCTCTTGTGTTGCAATTAAGCTGGCAGACTATTACAGTCTATTTATTTTCTAGCTTTCTCAGGCTCAGTTAAACTAAAAATACATTGTTACTTACCTAGATGCATCTAGAATCTGAAAAATCCTCCACCTGTTAAAGGAACAGTAAAACCAGTCGCTAGCAAGAGCTTGCCAAGAGAAGAGTTAAAACAATAGAAATAACCATTCTGCTGGGGTATCATATTTTTACAGTTTCCCAAACTGTGAGGAAATAGTTCATGGGTAGCTTTTCCATTTCGTTCCCCATTAGCTCATCTCCAGCAAATGGGGACGTCCCAAATCTCAAGGCTGAAAGGAGCAGGGCAGCAGTGAGAATGAATCCTCTGGATTGCTGTGGGCAGGGAATGATGGATCTAGCACTCATGCTAACTTCATTCTCTTTCTCAAGGGGCAGTGGCAAACTAAGCAAAGACAAAAGTCAAGAAACTCAAACCCAGACCAAGTTTACCCCTGTAGCATGGAAGAAATGGAAACACTTCAATGAAAGGACTCTGAGGGGAGATTTTTCACATCATTGGGAATATGTGAACCCAGAAAAACAGAGATAAAATGAACTTTTAGACTTTGATTATACTCTTAAATGAGATGAAAATTCAAAGCATGCATGTGCACACAGACTGATAGACATACATGCGCGCGCGCGCACACACACACACACACACACACACACACACAGAATAACTCAACAGAATAACTCATTTCTGTAGTGACTGTTACCAAAACAGAAGACATCCATTAAAGTAAGTAACTAATATCTCCTGATTTATAAAACTTGCTTAGATCTTTCTCATAACACAGGTCTTAGGATTCACAAAACATTAACTCTACAGTGTGAACTTATTTTAATTTCTTTGCATTTATGTGTGCACGCACAAATGCATGTATGCACCATGGTATGTGTACAGAGGTCAGAAGACAATTTGCAAGAGTCTTAGGTTCAGGGGATTAAACATAGGTCTCTCGGCTTGATCACAAGTTCCTTGACCACTGAGCGATCTCACATGTGTGAACTTCTCATATGAACAGTGTTATTATTTTGCTGATCTTCTCTGTTACCTGGGTACCCTGTCCTTTAAAGAGACAAGCTCTGCTCACTCCAAATCGTCCCCCTTCCCCAGCTGATCTCCAGCCTTCTCTCTCTCTCTTCCATAATCCCCTTACCCATTAAATAAACTCTATACCCAAGCTCTCTCTGCATGGCATACCTGTCTGCCTCTTACCCTCTTTGGGAACCTGCCAGCATCTCCGAAATTGTGCTCAGGCCAGTTTGAGACTCAGTTTTTGGATGTTAATTAGACAGAACAAGGGCCATTACAATTTTGTCCATTTTTTGTGCACAAAAAAGTTATAGGGGACTGTGAGTTGCTATGGGAGAAATGTCTTTCGATAGAAAAAGGAGACATTTTTATATTAAAAATATGTGCAGGCTTCTGGAGTGAGATAAGAATATCTTTTTAATAGCATAGCCGGTAGCAGAGCCATGTTTGTATCATCACTTGGGAAACAGTATATGGCTTTTTAACAAATCATTAGTCTTTGGTATGCTTAGACCTCACTTCCCTGCTTCTCCATTGTTAGACTGCTGAAGAAACAAGTGTTATGAGAAACTAACAAGATATGCCTTGTGAGTTTGGACACTAACTCTTGTAACAAGATAGCCCCACAAATTAGCTCGATATTCAAAGCCCAATGTGTTCTCTTCCACTTCAGCCACTAAAAGAAGAAATTTAGAGTATACTATTCTGCCTCACGACATAAAATCCTTATACACTGAAGACAGCTTAGCAGCCCGTGTACCACACTTGGTCTGGTGAACAAAAGAAAACACAACTTTAGATACAAATACAAACAAAAACCCCATTCAAAACAGCAATGAGAAAAAAATGAGACTAAGAAATCTTGTGTTGATTTTTTAGTGCCAATAGATTCCAAAGCAAAATAATACAGTAGTTTATAAAACCCTAATCTTACTATACTATCCTAATGGAAAACCTCAATTGATGTAAATATTTCCATTGATTTATTGATTTGTATCAGGGTTGGGTTAAATTTAACTTTAATCAGGACGCTATTCTCTCTTCAGAGTATCTTTTTTTTTATTTCTAGGCAAACTTCCTTCCTACTTGTTAATATTTTCCTACTTGATTGCAATGCTGGGGTTTTAAAGAACTCATTTCCTTACCTGGGTGTTCAGATAGCCAGAGGTGCAGTATTCAATGATGATCCATGAAGACGTTACCGGTACAGCAATCAAACAGGGGACCAGTCATTGCAAGTGACCAACGAACATGGGGGGAAGGGAAGAGAGAGAGAGAGATTGATTAGAAGAAAAGAAATTAATTTAAAATTTTATTTGACACAAATGTATCCAAGTCCCTCTTTGGGATGGTCCTCAACTGGAATCCTTTAGAAAGAGCCTTTAATCATGAAGAGTCATTCCAGCTCTATTTATTATCCATTATGTGCCAGGAATTGCTATAGGATACAACAGTGGATAGAGCAAACAAACAAACAAACGAAATCCTTCCTTTCTGCAGACTCTGCAATCTTGTGGAATATTTTGCGGGCCATCTGTTTGAAATAAGAATTTTCCAGAAATATACCATATGTGAACGCATTTCTCCTGGTTTTATTTATTCTTTCTTTGCTTTATGTATGGACAACATAGCCAATGGTATCATAGTCAATATTTGTAGTAGGAAAAGTGCTTTCTGATTAGAAGGAAAATTATGAATTATGGTCTCTTCCCCTTAAAATTCCTTTCCCAAAGGCTGTCTGTCGTGGTTCCTCTCCATCTGGCCCTTGAGCCTCTAGTGCTTGCATTTTGAAAGGTTGTGAAAACAGAAGTCTCTCAATAGCACTGCACTAATAGCTCAGGTCTACATCTTAATAGAGCTTTTCTCATTGGCTGCTATTGTTTTCTCTAAGAGGTGACCCAAGCAACATGCTGAGATGAGATCCATTAGTCCCCAGCAAGCCCCATCCTGGGAAAACAACAGGCCTGGGGAGACAAAGGAGACTTGGATACTGGCCTAAGTTCAAGAAAATGGGATCAATCTTCAACAGCCATCCACTATCTAAAAAAAATGGCAAGTTAGCAGGGAAGCAAAAGACAGAAGAAAATTCAAAATACCTATCACTAGAATAATGGGTATGGGGGAGTACCTGAGATTTTGAAATTATAAAGAGCATTTCAGTTTTTCTTTGCAATTATTTCATACATGTATACAATGTATTTTTACTAGATTCCTCTCATTGCTCTCTCTTAAAATCCTACCTGCTCCCTTTCCCCAGTTATGACCACTCTGACTCTCAAGCCATTTGTTGTGACCCACTGAGCTCAATTTGGGTAGGTTGCATGAATAAGGCTGATGGGGCCTATTTCACTGGAGTTTGGGCTACTTAGTCATGCTTGTACCACTGAGGAAAATGATGTCAGAGGGGATTCATCTTACCTAGGAATCTCAAACTATGGCATCTACCTTTGGTGTTTACAGTATTAGGGTTCCTGATTAAGGCTTTAGAAATATAGCAATTCACTTTGTTATGAATAACCAAATCAAGACCATAAGAAAAGCAAAGTAGAATAAAAATGCAGGAACTCTTACCCTGGAATCAGGATCCCTGGTTTCTGGTACTGATTCTGGTACTGGTTACTGGTATTGATCTTGGGCAATGACCTTCTCCATTGTCTTGCCCGAAAAGATTCAGGAGATGAAGTAGTTCAACAAGATGGTTTCTAAAGCACCCAGTACCAAGCCTAATACTTTTACCTTCTATTTTGGAGCATACTAGTTTAAAATATACCGATCTCTAGTTGTATTCTCAATACAACTTACCATTGTTAGTTCAGAGAGACCAGCACTCCTGCATTCACAAGCAAATGAGACATGGCCAAAACAGCAGTGTCCAAATTGAAAAGTGGCCAAACAACATTATGTCTGGGAAAACAGCTCTGTTTACTTATCTATACAAAGTGGATGGTTCTTTGTGATGAAAAATTTACATCAAAAATTTGAAAACTATCTGTTCAACTCTTTTGCCTACAAAATAGGACAAGTTATAATGTCTGCAATCATAATGATATTCAAGATACATACAAAACATATTGTTATGGCTGATGCTCAGTTAGAAGAGAATGTAATCCAATGAGAGCAGAAATCTGGTGCTTTTTGTAAGCAGGTCAATGAGTTTGAGGATCGGAAGATAGTTCTCAGATTACTTACAATGATTCCATGAAAAATTACAGACAGAAACCCTGTGGCAGAAGATTGACAAGAATCAGAGTCAACATGCAATAAACTTTATGTAAGACTATTTTTATCTAGAAGGAAGACCAAATAAGAGAATAGTCCAAAATGACAGTGACTGAGAAATAGGTCATAGGCTTGCCACTGAGTTATCTTTTCAACAGAACCAAGTTGTCAAATTCATGTTCAAAATGACCTATTTGTCAATGGCCATGTTGAAATCAATCACATTTCTTAATAGAGTGGAGGGATGCACCCCATCATCTGTGCTACACTGTTTGAGCGCCCCGTGTTATTCCTCAGTCTATGCCAAGTCCACATGAAGACATGCTCAAGAAGCCTGAGAAAACTGCAATCCAGATCGTCTTTGCTAAGTTGTGTTCTTTGAGTATCTGTTTTAATCCCACAAGGTCTAGCCTTTGCCACAACTGTGACGTCCTCCGAGTCTGCTCCTTTCACAGTACCTCCCTTTTTCTAAGACACTCAAGTGGGTTTTCAAACTTGCCCTGTGCCTTTCCATTTTCTGCCAGTCAAGAATTTCAAACTGGTTATTGTATTTGGCAACAGTCATAGGAACACAGAACCTTTTAGAACCACAGTAATTACTGTTCATTTATTTTACTTCCAACTTTCTGATGATTAGGAAGTTTTTTTTTAAAAAAAATATATATATCCCCTAATAAGACCAGGCATAACAAAGATCTATGATAATGATGTGTTTCATTCATAGCTACTGGTTGGTTATTTTCTAGATTCAATGAAGGTAGGGAGAAACAAATGCTATATACTGTAAGGGGACCGAAAAAAAGCTTGAACTGGAACTCAATAATTAAGGTCCTCACTCCAGATCTGCCATTATCTGGCTCAGAATTTTGGCAAGCCCACTCCTAATCAGGGAAGATGGTTGTCTAGGTCCCCTTTCCAAGTTCTCTATTTGCTCTAATATTCTAGGACTCTGTGATAAACTTGGCTTAGTCAGGAGCATTCCCATTAACTGTATAGCCTAAGTCTCATAAACAAAAACACTAGACAGAAAAAAAACTCGTGAATTTCTTTCAAAGACTCACAATTGGGTAGACAAGTTGGTCCTTCCTTAGTTGCCTACTCTTCCTATCAGATCCCCAGGCATCCCCCTAGCTCTCCAGACATCTGTGTATGGCCATACCGGAGAATTTCTATGATAGGTGATAGATAAGCTAGCGGCTGCCTAACTTGGGCATATTAAGCCAATCTAAGAAACACTATCGATGACTTAGTTTTTTAAATCTCTGCGCTTATATCTGTTGTGAGGAACAAACTAAAACAAGTGACTAAGATGGACACATCAGCTCTTTGTGGGTGGTAAATTCCGTCATTTCCACCTTTAATGATAACAAAGAGTCAGCACTTATTCCAGGATGTCTATGCATCACGTCTGAGTCAGAACACAAGCAGTGCGATAAACAAGTGATACAGAAAGATATTTCAGCATTACCCATTATCCTTTGACATTTTAGACCTGACTACCCTAGCCACTTGCTCTTCCATACCATGGCTACCATAAGTCTAGATTCAGTCTCTACGGATCTATCCCTGGAATGAGGGTGTGTAAAAAGACAATTGAAGGACTGGTTGACATCTTTTAGAGACTATTGGAGTCACTCAACCTTCCCCTGATGCTGAGATTCTTCTGGGGACAGGGACTCACCAGAGAGCCCAGCAGTGATGGAGCCAAGTCCAGGACCTATCTTAATAGTATGTCATTCGCGCTGTGTCTACTAGAGTCTGCTTAGAGGCAGCAAGCAAGTAAACATCTTCTCTCAGACACAATCACAGCAGACTTCAAAACAACTAAAGAGCAAAGACTGCAAGAGACTAGAAAAGCAACTACAAAAGACACAAAGGATGTTTCGTTCTTCTTTTCTAATAGCTGTTAATTTTTGGAAAAACACCTTTTCATGCTTCTTGCTAACTTACGTTGGCTACTTACCAATCACTGATTCTTTTATTCCTTTCATTTGAGGAACAATGCTAAATACCTGGACCCTTTATTGCTCAAGCACCAATCATGTTTTGGAAAGAAAACGGACCTGATGAGAAAAATTGCTGCACGGCCCCTTTCCAATACGATTTTTTTTTTCTCTGCCGCTGGTAAAGCAGTCAGGTCCCAGCTGCAGATGCCTGCTCCCAGCTGTGTAGAGTCTGCATTCCCAGCAGACCACCCTCCTTTCTCCTCCCCCCACTCTCACTCCCCCACACCAGAATTTCCTAAAATTCTTCCATTTTGGCATCATAAGAGTGCCCTCTAGTGATGAGCCAATTAAGAATGTGGGGACCAAGGAATTCTCAGGTTTTGGTCAGCAATGGGTTTGTTCTTAACCTGCTCTTGGCCACCTGAAAACACTGACATCACCTTTTTATCAGTTTAGTCTTTCCCAACGAGGGAAATGGATGCCCTGTAATGGAGAAAACAAAGCGAAATAAAATGGAGGACCACAAACCTTACAAAAGCTGACGTTCTGCCTCTTGGCAACTATTACCATTCGTGATGCAGGACCCCTGTGTAAGTCATACAGTCAGTGTGCGGACGCAAGCTGACTCATCAGTTGAAATCTAGCAACTATTATTATCCATGCCTTAGAGTCCCCTGTCGGCAAGCATCTGCAGGTGTATCATGGGACCTAATGGTATGTTTCCTCAATTTCTTCACATGTACATTTTTCAGCAGAAAGGAAAGAACCAAGAGTCCCTTAGAAATGACCCCGAGTAAAACATACTTGCCATCTGTTGAAAGAAAGACCCGAAAAGAGTCACTTACAATAAGTAATATAATATAAAATCAACACTGTAAGTAAGCACTTGGGGTTATTGCCTACCATTTTATTTCCAGGTTTAAGAGTTTGGTTCTGAACAGTCCACAGTCTCTGCTATCTTAGAACTGGTTCAAATCAGCAGAAAGGTTTCCACTGTGTCTTTTCCAGTCAACCATAGAAGGCACTACAACATTATTGTATCCCTGATATTTAATTTTGACACAGAGAAAAAGTGTGGCAAATGGCCAATGTGAAGTACAACTGCTTCATTAATATGCTAGCATGTTTCACCACGGGAACTGTAGAAAGGTCCCTAAGAAGGAATCATTTGGTCAGTGCTAACATAGGGACTGAGATCAGTCCCAAGAAAAGTTTAGTGAAGCCACTAATAGACCAAACACAAGGCACGCTGCATTCTAGATATGACACTCCTTTGCATCGGGGCTTAGGTTTCTGATGAAGTCAAATCATGGTGGGAACAATAGATTTGATGGGAAACGTCACTGTAGCTGGCCCAAAATGAAGAGTTAATTGAGAGCTAGGGTTCAGTGAGCAAGGGTTCCAGCAACTGCTTGAACCAGAGCTCCTCTGCTTTGGTTACTTCAAACTGTCACTCTCATTTCTCCTCAACAAAACTGGGATCGTTTTGTGATCTGCAGCAATTCCCAACACAAGGCACAAATCAAATGATCCATAAAATATCTGTTCAATTTAATAATCCAACAGTCTTCATGAAAAGGAAGGGAGGGAGAAAGGAGGGAAGGAAGGAGGAAGGGAGAGAAAAAGGGAGGGGGAGGGAGGGAGGGAGGGAGG
>NC_022035.1:17721560-17777216 GCF_000317375.1 Microtus ochrogaster | reverse complement strand
AAGGATATGATATATGGGATCAAGTACAAGAAACATTTGGGTAAGGTCTTCGTTATTACTTAAAAGCAACTTTGACAAGGACTTTGATATGCCACTGCTCTTCTTGCCTCCATTTACCCAGCTAGTATCTTCTGCAGAAGTTGGGAGCTGAGAGATCATGTCTTTATCCATAGTAAGAAAGGAGAGAGAATGATCTAGAAGTTGAGTGTGGCTATGAATCCTCAAAGCCTGGCCTCGGTGATGTACTTCCTCCATTGTGAAAAACAAACAAATAAACAAAAAAAAACCCACATTACTGGAATTATTCTCTAAGTAAATACAAAACAAAACAAAACAAAAAACCTTTAAAGGTGCTATAAGATCCTCAAGCAGCACCACCAACCACAAGCCAAGTGTTTGAATGCACGAACCTATGAGTGGACATGTCTGATTTAAACACACCACACCTGGCAAACAGGAAGCACTATTTTTAATTTGCTGCCAGCTTCCATGTCTCCTATGTCCTTATGGATGCTCCCTCTGGGACCATAAGCCCCCCAAAACTTTTTTTTTCTGTAAGTTGCTTTTGATCATGGTGTTTATCACACTAACCAAATACATAAATAATAGAGCAGATATAGTGTTCCTAATCCGAGTTTCCCTGCACTGTCTATGGAAGCATTTCTTCTGAATGACTAAGTAATACTTTTGTGAACTGTAGGCAAAACGAGGACCAAAAATACTCAGTGCCATTGTCAGCCAAAATAGCAAGAACAGGGCACATTTGCAGAATCTAGCAGAGAAATACGTGTGTCCCAGAATTATTGAGACCTATCCCTGGCTGACAAACAATAACATTAGTACCATAACTTACATGCAACTAGTACTTACTCTGTGACAGCCACTGTAGGCTTTACAAGAATTGTTTCACCCAGACAAAAAGTCTAAACTCTCTGTGCAGATAAGAAAAGCACACATTGGGATGTGGAGAAAGCTCAGGGAAAAATGAACTTGTTCTGCCAGCCTGGCAACCTGAGTTCGATCCCTAGGGCCTATCTGAGGAAGAAGAAAGCCAGCTCTCTCAAGGCTCTAACCTTGGCATGCACATGCTTATGTAATTATGTACATATATGTGTACATGAACACAAACAAACAAACAGGAAATGAGTAGATACAATTAAAACTGGAATTCAAACAGAAAAGGAAAACACAGCTCAAGGGAACTAGCATAGTAAGTGGTAGTCTGCATTCAAATTCAGAATCACAGGACGCCTGTCCCCAAGCTCATTAGCCACTAAGTTGTTATAACTGAAATTGATTTTCCCTTCCCTGTAACGCTGTAAAGTAGACAGCATTCTCATTTCACAGGGAAGATAGGCGGTCCTCTGAATACAACTTACCCAAGGTCATATAGCTAATAAGTGAAGCCACTCGGACAGAAATATTCAGTCTTGCAGCCTCAAATACTATGCCGTGCACATTAGATGCTGGGCTTGTCTCAATGCGGCCCTGATACTGAAAGGGTCACTGTATATAATCATGCTAGGCATGGCACACTTCCACTGAGAGCTTGGCGACAGCACACTCCAAAGTGCTTCCATGGATGTTTCTCTCCGTGCTTCTCAGGGGACTATTTTTCATTTTGAATTCCAGGATAGAGTGCAAACCACTTGAACACAATGAGACTAGAGGAGAACTCGGTGTAAGTCTTCCCCAAAGCTGTGCTGTGACTTAGACATAAATCAAGCGGCTGTGGGTGGGCCAGGTGCCTTCAGGGAAAGGGACTTGGCAGGCAGATCAGGTCTCACTCAAACAATGAGTAGAGCTGCCTTTTTTCTATTCTTCCTATATTTTTATCAATGCAAAAATATGATTATACTGGAGAGACAGACTCCAGAGATCTAGGGCAAGGGTAACAACATGCAGAGGGAAGGAGCTAGAAGAAGAGTGTGTGCCTTATTCTAAAAAGGACCACGTGCTTATGGTGGTAAGAAAGTGAGTGGATGCCTTGGGAAATAATGGGTGTTGGTACCAAATGGCAGAGTTCATCTGCTAGCATGGCAAACCAGGCCATGAACAACTTGATTGGAACTTAGTTTAAAACATATTGAAACAGGAAGATATCCTTAAGAGACCATCAAACACAAACTCTTCATTACAGCCTCTGAGATAGAGAGAGAGAAGAATCTATAGAGGTTCACAGAGTTCAGCATGGACCCCAAACAAATCTCCTAGCCCTTATGACTTTTGGTTTAGGAGTTTAAAAGCACCACTATTTTCTCTTAAAAAGACAAGAGATAAAACTCCTGTAGTTCCTGCAAGAGGGAGGGATAGGAGCAAAAGGGCCAGGGGAAGCTGGTAGCAGAGGTTGTGAAAGGAAGAGCAGGCTTTCTTTTCTAACAATAACTATAAGATCTTCTTTCCTATCTTCTTGCTCGGGTCAGGGAACTAAACCTTGAAGAGATGAAACGCCTTGCCCATCGATGCACAGTGAACACACAGAGAAGGGAGTTTCCAGGCTGCTCTCATCCCAAAGACTGTGGGCTTTACACACAAGTGTGCAAGCAGCTCGGTCCTCTTTAGCAAGATTCATTTCTTCCTGGTATAAAAGAGGTGCCTCCATGGAGAATTATGGTATACGTACAAAAATTGCTATAATGAAGCTGTTCCAATAGAGCCTTGGATAGTGTCTTGCTTGGCCTTTTGAGAAGGCTTTTGGCTGCCCATGTTCTCTGGACTCAAGGAAAACAGAGGCCATCAGAATGGCCTGCCAAGTAAAGACCTTTGTAACCCTCCCCCCATGGGAGCTGGTATGTCACCTCAAGTTGCTAAGGCCACCTCCCTGAGATGGAAAAAATATTGATCAAGGTATCCAAGCGGCCAGCTAACTGGGATGTGTGTGTGTGTGTGTGTGTGTGTGTGTGTGTGTGTGTGTGTGTGTGTCTTCATACTGCAGGGCAAGGGATCTAGATGCCATCTGAATCCAGAGATACTTCCTGAATGTATCCACACTTGCCGGTGCAAGGAGGCCCACCTCTGTTGACTAGTGACGGCCCAGTAATAGATAGGAGTCTGACAAACACGAAGATTTGGAGCAGATTTCCAAAGAATGAAATTAGAAATGGGTGGTACTTCTTTGAAGCTGGACTTGCCAACTTGCTAACTACAAGTGGCCCTTCATTCAACTTGCTCATTCTACCTCATCAAAGTGGGGAGGGCTCTGTGGATCACAGTCAAGGTAGAAAGCACCAGGGTGTTGGTTTTGTGCAAATCAAATCCTGGTTTTCCACTGACATATATTACAATTGATTTCTAGCTACCCAACTTCTGGCAGTTGCCCTTCACACTCTGGCTTTAAGCTACTCTGTCCCTAACCCCTCATCAGATGGGTAATGATCTGGAAACATACAAAAACCGCTCCTATAAGGGAGGCCCAATTTAAAGGGACCCTTCTCTAGAGAATCCCTTTGTGCCTGTAGCTTACATTTTTACATGACTGTCTCTCCAAACTACAGACATATCTCCCTTTGATTCCAAACTTACACCCTACTCTTCTGGTAAGCTTAACAGTTTTATTTCCCAGGCAATTCATCTATTTGAAGTGTACAATTTGGTGGTTTTCAGTGTACTCATAGAAATGTACAGCCATTATCAAAAATATCTTACCATTTTCAAAAGAAATCCTTGACATTTTAGGTCTGCCTGTCATAACCAGTTGTTCTCCCAAACCCTTACTGCCATAGATGTAGTTCCTCCAAGTCTCTACGAATTTGTCTCTCTGGGACATTTCCTTCTTTCTTTCCTTCCTTCCTTCCTTCCTTCCTTCCTTCCTTCCTTCCTTCCTTCCTTCCTTCCTTCCCAAACCAATATGTTCCATGACCCCCAAATCCAATTTTTTTTTCTGTGAAGTAAAATTCATCTAAACAGTTCTATCCTCTATCACTAACCAAGGCCACAGAACTATTCTGAATGCATCCTGGGCTACAATTATTACTAACACTATGATTATAAAGATGAACTGAAAAATACAATGGAAATATTCATTCATCCATGCATGCATGCATTCAACAAATGCCCTATTGAGTGTCTCTTATGTACTAGGAATGTCTAGGTACATGGAATGCAAGACATAGACATGACCCATGCTCAGTATGACATCACAGTGAAGCTAGGAGCATAGCAACCATGCATTGTAAGTGGTAATTCCACCGGACATAACTACTGAAAATCCCTATAAACCATGTGGTGTCCATCTGCCATTCACAACTCAGAACTGGGTTCCTGACGCCCCAGACATTCATGAGAGGAAGCCGCCAAGGAGGAGACAGTAGTCAGGAATTCAGGTGGGATTCATACATGTTCTGAATTTTTAAATTGAGGCGAATCCGTGCAATACATGAAAGATTTAAAGTGTGGAATTCAGTGGGATTTAGAATAGTCATATATTGTCAAACCATCACCTCTATCTAGCTCCAAAACATTTTCACCACCTCAGAAAAAACCTGGTCCTCATTAAGCAGTTACTCCATCTCCCTCTCCCCTCGGTGTGTGACAACCACAAATTTATTTTCTGTCTAAATGGATTTGCCTACTGAGATTATTCATATCAATGAAATCATACGATGTGGCCTTTTAAAATCTGGCATATCTCACGACTTAGCATAATGGTTTTGATATTGGTCCACGTTGTAGCAAGAATCAAAATCCTGAACCTGTTGGTGGCCGAACAATATTCTTCTTAAAAAATTTTACTTGTCAATTCTCCCACTTCTGAGTATTTGGGTTGTTTCTGTTTTGCACAGTCTCAGTTCATGCTGCTATGGAGGATTCTTATACAAGTTGTCGTATATATATGTGTTTCCATCTCTCTTGGATGGATACCTAAGGGTAGAACTGTGACTCACATGGTAGAAGCATGTTTAACTTTGTGAGAAACCGCCAAACCCTTGCACACAGCAGCTGCCCCGTCTTGCAATCTCATCAGCAGCATACGGGACTTGAGTTCTGCCCAGAGCTTTAGCTTTCTCTTTAACTCTCAGACAAGAGTTCCGTTAAATTGGAGAAACCCAATTAGCCCAAATGATTGGCTATAATGCTGGCCATTTGGATCTGGGTTTTATAATTAATGCTTAGGCCAGCAAGAGAAACGAAGCAAACAAGGACAGAATGGGAGTGGGGGCCCTCCCCTCCTCCACAGCCCAGAAGTGTCTCCTGCGCATGCTTACAGATTAAAGGTTGGAGCTGGCAGGCCCACTGGATTCTTGTTGAACTGTCTTCCAATCCGCGCCCTTGGGATTCACAGCACCAAGCTCAGCAGAGGGCCGAGATTGGAACAGGTGTCGTGAACCAAGGCCAGAAGGTCCCATATGTTTTTATAAAAGAAATGTCATGGAATCAATACTGACTATGGCAAGGAAAGACAGACCAGTGCTGCCTTCTCTGCTCCATGCAAAATTCAGATTTTCAATGGGTCGTCCCGGCTATAAGATCCCATGGTGTTTGACACTGGCTGGGATGTGGATTTAGGAACTAAATAACAATGATGAATTTCTAGCTCTCAAGATGATGGCATGTGAGTATATCACTGAAACTTGCCCTTATGGCCTGTCTCTCTCCTTCAGTGAGCAGACAGCTGGGTGGCTACTGAATCCGTGGCTCCTGCAGTCTTTATCACTCTATGGGCAGCTCAGCCTCTTTCTGGGGTGCCGTTAAATTGTTCAAGCCATTCCACGCTATTTTCAGGCACTGAAACTGTCCCTGTCAGGATGTTGTACCTCTCACGACAACCTGTTTGGAGGGGCCAAGCTAGAAAATAAGCTCACAGACCATGGAGCTTAGTGAAGGCAACAGTCATGGGGCTTTAAGTCAAGAACAGCTGGGGTCACATCTGGATCTTCAATGAGCTTCTTTGTAACAGGCGCCTTCCACTTGTTGAGCTCTCTGCCTGCACAGCCCTGCGCTAAGAAACTCTGGGCCTTATGAAATCAAAGCCAAGCTGCCTCCACACCCTCCATACTTCTGCTCCATAAGCACATTTGGTCTGTGTGCTTGATATTTGTAGAACTGACCTAGACGTGCGGGCAATAGTGAACCCCGGCTCCTTCGCCATATTCATCTTGGAGTCAGGTCAGCCTTGATTTCCCTAAGATAAAGAATTAAACCTGGCACTGACTTTTTTTTTAAAGACATCTTGATTAGCAGCAGGCAACCCACCAGAGAATGGATTTTTGAAAAGCTGGGAATCAATTAATTTAATCAGGTCCCTGTATGGTTCAAGCAAAGTTCACATGGCTGACAACTGGAAAGTTGTCTTGGCAGCTTGCCACATGGTGACTACACGGAGCATGCCTTGTACCCATCACCCTCTCACCCTACACAAACATCTCTCCCTCGGAAAAGACTCTGCTGGGAAAGGACGGGTGGAAAATGCCTTTCGCTAAGCCCTCTATCACTAGCGAGGCAGCAGCAGCAGGACAGAGAGGGGCTGAAACGGTCCCCAGAAATTGTTCACTTGTGGCTCAGAATAGCAGCAGTGGGATGGCCAAAGGAACCATGCCAGTCAGGAAGCTAAGCGAGAATGACACATCAGAATCATCAGGGAAGCAAACAAAACAGCACACCTACAGAGCTCTGCCCCATAGGAGAGCCACATTGGTTAAATAACAGTGGCGGTGTGTGTGTGTGTGTGTGTGTGTGTGTGTGTGTGTGTGTGTGTGTGTGTGTGTGTGTGATGTCTAAATATATAAAGTCAGTCTTGGGAAACCAGGGAGCACTAAACTTTCTCACTTTGTTGTCAGGGAAACTAAAAGAGGGGAAAAGATTAACATTAGGGCATATTAAGCATTCAAGAGAAACAGTTGGGATGTGAACCCACATCATCAGGATCCAAGAACAGTGCTCTTACTGCAGTATCGCATTGTGCCATGGCTGAGTGAAAGACCAGTGTATGCACATACATGCGTATTGTGCAAGTATGTGGTTAGAAGAAAGTAAGGGATATTTAGTAACAACCAAGCCATTTTTTATTTGATTTATGCTTTTCCTTTTAATTCCTCCTCTTTTCTTGCAAATTGGTCATCAAAACCCAGGCTCTCAATTTACAGATGAGAAACTCAGGGACAAGAGTGGAAAGGGGAATTGCTCTGGGTCAGATTTTAAGATCCAGATCTCCAAGCTCTTTCTTGCTGGTGTTCCTCCCACTTCATTTTCACCCCTTCGTCACATCCTGAGAGAAATATATGGTTACCGATAGCATTTCATTAGTAATCCTCCTACTGAGGCAAGCATTGTTGGAAGCCAGCACACTTCCTGAATCTATAGCAGCAGCCTGCCCTGGGAACTGTGCTGCCTGATTATTTCCAATATGAGTTCAAATTTCAGGGTTTCCCTGGAAGTAGCTGGGAAGCCAACACTGCTAATGCAGATGAATGATGGCAAAACTAAAAGGGATGTGTTGTCATGAAATAAATTATTTGCATAGGTGGGGCTTCTCTCTTAATTTAAAGTTACAATTTGTTTTCTGGCCTTTATGTATAATTAAATATAGATGTTCTTGGAGCTTAATGTCAGTTTAAATTTCAGCCCTTGGAAAGTAATTTGTTTGCATGTTCAATGAACAAAAACATTTCTCATCGGTTTCAAAGACGGAGGTTCATGCATCATAAATCAAGGTTGCCTTTATCAACGCTAAAAAGGTCATGCAAAGTAAGATTCTAATTCTAGGGTAGCCATCCTCTAAAAGTGAAAAATCGAGCTTCTGGTGTTCCTAAGTACAAAGATGACTTATTTTCTTTAGGAAGCATGTATAGGAAAATACAATCAATCTTACTCTGTTGCCCAGCGTGTACACACAAGCCTGCTAAATGATGCCCATTATGTCCCTTTGGATCAAATATCCTTTCCCTTTCAATGACTCAGTTTCCTTATATTCCATATAAATGTACTTCTAAAGTTCTTTCTGTTCTGCCAGGATAATGTGTGAGCCAGTTGAATTCTTCTTCTGACATGGCATGAATCTCACTAATATAAAGGTGCTTGCACGCCTTTGCCTCTTTTATTGTTGTTGTTATTTTTGTTTGCTTTTCGATACAGGGGTTCCCTGTATAACAGTCTTGATGTCCTGAAATTTACTGAGGTGATCAGGCTGGCCTCGAACTCACAGAGCCCCTCCCTGCCTCTTCCTCCTGAGTGCTGGGATTAAAGGGGTGTGACACCATCACCTGTTGCCTTTGTCTCTTAAAGTCAGCAAAGCAGTGTTTGTGAAACGGCCTCACAGATGTGTCCCAATGAATGCTCTCTGTCTTACCATTATTTAAATTTGAGCCATTCACATTTACAGAAATTCTTTTAGGTATTTGTTGAAATGATGGTTACAGTTCCAAGAAGGGTTAGGAAAATGGGCTCTGAAACAGTAGAAATCTTCAGCGTCTAAAGGTTCCATACTAGAAACAACAGCCATGACTGAGCATTAAGAATGGAAACATCTAGAGAGTATCAGCATTGGATTTGGACTGGGGTGGTGTGATAGATGCCAGCTAATGCTAAGTGCTTTATGCTATTTTTTTTCATTTAATCCTAACAATTAAACCTTAAAAATACAATTACCTCCATTTTGCAAATGGCACACAGAACAATTAAGCCATTTGCCCAAAGTGAAAGCTGAGTAGAGATTTGCATTAGTTATTTGTTCCTAGATTTTAGTGTTAAAAAAGTAACTGCCTAGAGATAGACAGCCCTAGTAAATAACCAACTCCCCCCCCCCAGCCTCTCCATATCCCTCCTCATTTTAAAATGTGAGATAATGTGGCCAGAAATATTGAAAACTAGAGGGGGGTCAAATCATATACACCTGAGAACCATCACATGTCATTCTCCTATTGGAAAACATGACTTCTCCTTATATAGTCAGCTGAAGTAAAAATGCATCTGGGATAGTCTCACACTGATCTCAGGAACACTCAAATTACCAGCTTCAATCACCAAAGTCTGCCCCTTCGCAAACAAAAGCAGCTCTAATTGAAGCCCAACTTTTAGAAAAAATAGTATGTTTAAGGCTAGAGAGGTGGCTTTTATGGTTAAAAGCATTTGTTGCCTTCGAAGAAGACCTGGATTTGATTCCTAGGACCTACATGGTGCCTCATAACCATCCCTAACAGCAGTTATAGGGGATCCGATACCCTTTTCTGAACCCCTCCTCACATGGCTACAAGAAGCAGGCAAAACATTCAGAGACATAAATTAAAATAAATGCACCTACAAGTATAAGAATATGCATGCTAGCCCAAACAACCCAAGCTGAATGGCCTTGGATACCAAACATCATTAGCTATATCATCTATGAATGAAAACAATGAATGGTGACAGGAAGACCTGAAAAAATACAACAGCAGAGATCAGCACCCCCAAAAAGAACGGTGATGAGATGAGGGGTAGAGGGGAAGGTGGTGGTTGGAAGTAGGTATAAGAAAATTCCCAGGGAAATATGATGATGGCAAAATCAAAATTAATAAAAGGCAATTTATTGTCTTATGGTTTCAAGTTGATAAACTGCTGTGGGACGATTGTCTTGTACCCTGTAAAGATTTATCACTTTTATTGGTTGAATAAAATGCTGATTGGCTAGTAGCCATGCAGGAAGTATAGGTGGTATGACAAGAATAGAAGAATTCTGGGAAGAGGAAAGGCTCAGGCTGCAGCCGTAAACCAGATGCAGAGGAAGCAAGATGAGAATGCCTCACTGATAAAAGGTACCAAGCCATGTGGCTAATACAGACAAGAACTATGGGTTAAGATGTAAGAGTTAGTTAATAAGAAGCCTGAGCTAATAGGCCAACCAGTTTATAATTAATGTAGACCTCTGTGTGTTTCTTTGGGACCAAATGGCTGTGGGACCAGGTGAAACAGAAACCTCTGTCAAGAATAAACCAAATTATTTTCTCGATTCTTAAAACATACTTGAAAGATTTACACCAAAGCAAAAATAAAATTAAAATAATGAGATCTTGTCAATGTCCTAGTCAGTAGTCAGCTGAACAACTCATACTTCATTGTCAATTGGTATCTCCTTCCTGGGAAGGAGGCTTGTATGGGAACAAAATGATCATTGTCACACTTAAGGAAGTGATATCAAGATAGAGAACAGAAGTTACCTAAATTATGCTACAATAACTCTAGTCAAGATATGTTACAGACTCTCTTAGGCAACAGGTCAGGGGTCAAGTAGGTCAAACCAGGTATCAAAAAGATTTAAAGACTCCAGTAGTTCCAAGGAAACAAGTTCATAAGATACAAAATGGCAAAATCCGGCTCGTGGCAAGGAACCCATGCAGTTCTTCATCCCCACGAGGTCAGTTAAACTGCAAATGTCTAAAGGGACAATAATCTGGAATCAGGGTGTGAAGACTTCTGAGCTACAATCATCAGAAGTAAAATAAGAAGCCTGATCTCAAGGCTCAATTGAAGGTGAGTACATCACTAAGAAAGAGCAAGTGGAATTGTGGTCCTTGCAGTTTCTTCTTTTTCCTGCTCCTCCTCTTCTTCACTGGGTAATATTCACCCCCCCAAAAAAGACTGGGTTTGCAGCACCATGAATATATTATGAGTAATTGGACACTGTAATACATAATCATATATGGTCATGGTGATGCCTTCTATAAAGCAAGAATTAGGCAAGAGTATTTGACTCCAAGATTGAACTATTCAATCTAACGATACAGTAGCACTGTAGCTACTAAGACTAAGTCTCATGAGATATATCATGAATATACTATCATGTTACCTGGGTGGGAGAAGATATAGAGTTTACATTAGTTGATTTTCAACTTTCTTTCTTAAGTTTTAACATTCCTTAAGTTGTTTCGTTCTTAACTGCTTACCTATGAATTGATCATTTGAACTCTTTAAGTACAGGGTGCTGACTGTATTCCTAATGATACTCTGGAAGTGTCAAGATACCCATCAGGGAAAATACCTGAAAGGAAAAATGTCTCCAGGAGGATAATAACTCAAGATAGCAGCAGGATCCCTTACAAGTCACCTCCCATCTGACACACACACACACACACACACACACACACACACACACACACTGCTCAGCACTATACTAAGCACAAAGCAAGCACACTGTTTATCTGGATGAATGAGAGAATGAATAAATGAATACATACAATAAACAAACACATGTAAATGAATATATACAATAAACAAACACATGTAAAGTTAATAGGTTGGAGTAGCTTAGACAAATAGAAAAGTCCTCTTTGCCCTTCTTAAAAAGATTGCCACTTATGAAAGACAAGAGGATGAATATAATGAATATATACACACTGATAGGGAAAGAAAGGTAGAAAAGATGTGAGTTCATGGTACCTGAACTCAGCCAATTTAATGATCTCTGCTTACAAAGGCAGTTATGAGGCCTGGAATAAAAGTTCTACTTCACAAGGTGAAATAATCTAAACTGTGTAGAAAACTAACCATAAACATCTTAGATTGAGAATACTTTAAGATCTGAAAATCAAAGTGGGCACACAATGAAAAAGGCTCTAAAGTGTAATTCTATATCCAGAAAAGGACCTAAGAATGCTTTCTTGCTTGATAATACATTGATTGCTATAATAAGTGTAATAAAAGCTTATGAAGTTGGATGTGTAGTAAGATTGCAAAGAAAACTGAGAAGTAGCTTATACCATCTGCAATAAAAAATCACATCCCTAGGGGCTGGGGAGATAGCTCAGCAGTTAAGAACATTGACTGTTTTTCCGGAAGACTCAAGTTCTAGTCCCAGTACCACATGGCAGCTCACAACTGTCTCCAACTCCAGACCTAGGGTATCCAATGACCTCTTCTGGTCTTGGTGGGCACTACATACACGTGCACAGACTTAAAGGAAGGCCAAACATGCATTCACATAGAATGAAAATAGAATCTTACAAGCACACACACACACACACACACAAAAAAATCAAAGTAGAAATAACACTTTTTAGACATGACATAAAGGTCATATTTCAGCACTGAGCAAACACTGTTCTTTCTATCACCCAGGATGGAAACATTCCCACAGTAAGAGACCTTTCCTCATGGCCACCTTCCCCCTCCATGCTGGGGTTTTATTTAGTATGAGATCACAAAGGTCTTGTACACGCTGCCACATCCAGAAGTAAAGGCAGTGCAAACTGGATAGGATGGGTTTTTAATAGAAAGAAGAAGACAGCAAGTTGGTTGAGTAGGGAAGAGGAAGTGTCAAATCTGGGAGGCAGTGGAGGTGAATATGATGAGAACACATTGTCTGAAGATCTCAAAGAACTAACCAAAAATAGTCCTTTCATGATAAGTCATTCACCTTTACATCACCTGTATCTGTTGGAGAACACTTCCGGGGACCCTCAAGAAGAGTTCTGGACGGCACTCCCGAGCCCACCTTCAGGGGAGTGGGAAACAACGCGAAAGCAGGACAACAGGTAGCCACTGTGTGGTTGCAAACGTACGTTAAGCTCTGCTTGTGCCCTGTTTTTACCATATGGATTCCTCCCATTAGCTGTTAGCCCCTACTCCCTTTAAGCAGCATGCTAGAGAGATATGGTGTGGAGCTGGGGCACAAATCTAGCCTTTTGCAAGCTGATCTCATCTGCTATAATACATGCCCCACACCAAAAACCGGCCATAGGATCAACCAAATGTTTTTTTTTTTTTTTGAATCGTTTCACTGAATCCCTCAGGTCAATGCTGGGAAAACAGTCAGTCAAGCCTACAGAAGGGGCAAGCAGAGCTGTTTGACATTTCTTCTGGCTAGCATATGCTTTGCTCTTCCCAGGGTTACTGAGAGGGAAGGCCCCAAACACAGGATAGGGAAGTGGCAGCTTCTGCAGCCAGCAGATTAGGCATGGGAAGGCTCTGCAAGCCTACTGCGGAGCTGAGAGATCCATTTCTGGAAATAGGCTTGCCTTTGCTCAGGCAAGGCCTACTGTTTCCTCAGACCTACTGGCTGTGTTCCTGGCTAACCCTTGCATGTAGGCCAGGGCAGATTTCTATCTTCAACTTGGCCTGAACTGGTAGCCTTTAGCTAATAATCTCCCTGGGAGAACATGGTATCTTGAGTGACTCTGTTGTCGTTTTTGGTTTAGTCTTCCTTTGCAGCGTGTTTCTCTTGCTTCCTCGGCTAGAGTTGAAAAGTCTGATTTCCTTACTCCTTCACACAGAGCCTGAGATGGAATGGGAAACAGGGGCCATATCTTTGGACAAGGGCAGCCCACAATGAACTGAATCTTGGCTTGTTTTACCGAACTCGCAGACACCCTCCCAAGGTCAGACAAAATTATCTTCCTCCCTGTTGCTTCCTCCTGACGTTGACAAATCCAAACAGGTCCGGGACTAGACCTTGCAGTGGACGCGGACAAATTCTTTCCCCGGGTAGGCTGCAGAACTACGGGGGAAGAATGGAGCAAGCCTGCTGACAGCTATAAGAGCACCTCCGCGTTTTCATATCAACAGTTAATCTACTGTGTCACTTCTCTTAGAAAACTAAAAGAAACGCAGTAACTGCTCTGACATTGAAGCCGTGTAGCAAAAACGATTTTTGCAGAGCAAATAACTATCTTATACGGGCTATTTTATGCCTTATTGAACAACCAGCAGTTTATGAAAACAACGTTTCATAAATACAGTTGCAGGTTTCCAACTGGCGACTGGTGGGATTTGCAGCGGGGAGAATCAAATAATCAGATTCTTCATTCTCCCCAGAGCTCTTGCCATGTTTGCCCAACCAGGTCAAACATGAGTGACCTTAAATATGAGCCTATCTCCCAAAGATCCGAAGTCACCATCAGAAAGAGCAAGAGCTATAGCAAGGCTGGCATGTGGTCAATTAGAATGAGACCCTGGCTAATAGAGGCAAGGACAAACCTCAGCATGGCTAGCAAGGAACCTGGATTGCAATCATACCAGTAACTGACTGTCCTACAGAAGAAGTCCTTTAACACTGGAGGTCAGGTTAACTCAAGATTATCATCTGGAAAAAGCAGACAAATGCACTTGTTCATGCAGGACTGTGAGCAGCTAGGGTGCCTTATTGGAACGTCACGCATATAAACCACTAGATTTGTGAAGGCTTATCATTATGGTTATATTACTGAAGAAGTAGTTGCCAGAGGCAGTGAGTTCCTTAAATACAGTATTTAAGAAAAGGCTGCTGAACATGTATGCCAGGAAGATAGTAAGAAGATTTCTGTTGCTTTGATCAAATTGACACTAGATGTACTTGAATGGCATCCGAAACTCCAAGTCTCTAGCTCCAGAATATACAAATTTTTCATACTTGTGTGGGTGCGCCCAGCCAGGTGAGATGGTCTACCACTCTCCTAGGTCAGTTTCACATTTTCAACCATTTTTTTCTAACAATAAAATTAAAAGGTATAGCTATAGGTGAGACGGCCCTGGGTTTCGTCCTCAGCACTGCAAAATATATTTTAAAAAAGAAAATCATTACATACTCATTATGGAAAAAAAGGAGAATGCAGAAAAGTAGGAGGGAAACAGTAAAATCATACATAATCCTCCATTTTAGAGATGATTGCTATTTATATATTATATCATACTCAGTCATTTTCTATGTATTTTACTGTTGGCTTTTCATTAAGATAGAGATATGTTATAAAGTAAGGCTGTAGTTAGCTTTGTTCCTGGAATTTCTACATACAGAGAGAGAGAGAGAGAGAGAGTCAGAGACAGACAGGGGGGAGGGACTAACGCTTTCCCTAGAATTTTAAATCTTTATATAGTCTCTAAAAACATGATTTTGAATAAAGACCTTAGCAAAAAGCCAATCTGTGAATATACATTAACTTAGGTTGCACAAAGAAAATTTTCTGAGTTTATGCTTTGATTCTAGTGTCAAGGGATGCTTCAGCAAAGATCTGCACACACCAGTGTCTGGATCCGAGAGCTTTTCTGGGTGTTCATGTGTGCTAGCAAAGCTGCAGGCTGAAAGCAGACATAGATTTTTCCTACTTCTATTCATTACAATATTGAACATCCTCTCAAGAAAAGCTGAGAAATTTGTGGCTCCTGCTAATAGTGTATGAAAATATGCACTCAACTAACATTTCTTCAGCCCTGGGAATTTTTACCCAAACATTTCTCTGGCAGTTTAATGTGCAAAAATATTTTTTTCCTTTGTTAAGCTTAACTTACAGTTCATTGATCTCTAGCGGAGTTAATTGTGTGTGTGTGTGTGTGTGTGTGTGTGTGTGTGTGCTTTTTGTTAAAATAGCTGTTTGTACCTAATGCGTGGTGAACAGCTCTTTTGCATTAGCCACTTTTATGGCATACTATGCAGATGGAATCAGTTCAGAACCATCATACCCAAGGGTAGGCAGTTGTTCTGTAAGAAGCCATCCCATCAGAAGCCCCTAGCTTTCATCTTCCAGACAACCACTCAGAAAGAAGGGAGAAGAGGACCAGAGTGAGGACTGAAATTCCGCATTGCTTTCTATTTCCCTATTTACTTCTGTTCTGCTTCTAACGAGCAACAAGCCAAGAAAAGACAAATAGAAGTGAGGACTGGATGAGGTTGTCTTTAGAAACGGGGAGGGGGGAATGAGAACAATTTTTTTTCTTTTTCTGGGAGCCATGCAATTCCCCAAACGTACCACTGGATGGCAATCCTCCATTGGCTAGGCAAAAGCCTGTAACACTTCTAAGGAGGCTAGGGAAACTGAGGAAGTAGATACAGAAATTGATTGACAGGTACAGAAAGGCAATGACCAGCTAAACACCGCTACCCTTCCAATTCCATTGGGAACATGGTTCACTAGTATGAAAAGCATCGAAAACATTATACGTTACAGACAATGAGACATTATGGGAACTGGCCAAGGAAGATCAGAACTGGGAGAATAGGCTTCTCCCAGCTCCTTCTTTCCCTTTGTTCTATTTTGAGTATAGCTTGATTTACTTCTTTTTGCCTGAAAAAGCAAAATCACCTAGTTTGGGCGTGTAGTAGTAAGTTCTGCATGCTTCTTAGCCACCATAAAGTATGGGGTATATTGGAGGGGTGGCTGTTTTTTTTTATTTATTTATTTTTTCCAGCAAGGACTCTGAATTGCTGTGCTGGCAATACTCTTCTAGAAAGCAGGAACAAAGTTACAGAGAACAGAGATCAATAGCAAACTCTCGTGGCTGCATACAGCTTGGTTTAATCTCAAAGAAAGCACAGTACGGGAGAAACAGCACAGGTTTGGTGGTAGTTAGCTGAGCATGCATTTCACCTGGGATGTTTATAGGCGCATGATCTTGGAAAAGCTACCTTACCTCTCTCTAAGCTGTGATGACTTCCCTGTGCAATGCAGAGCAACAGTATCTCTACCTCATGGCATGCAAGAAGCTACTACTAGGGACTGGGAAGATGGCTCAAATGCCACTGTGTGGACCTGAGGTTTGATACCCAGCCCCCATAACTGTGTATGGTAGAATGGATCCATAACTTCAGTGCCGGGGCTCCACACCAGCCTGTCTAGTCAAAAGAGGTGAACTCTGAGAAAAACGGTCTCAAAAGTAGGTAGAAAGCGACTAAGGGAGACATCCACCTAGACTTTTGAGGGTTCATGCACATACAGCTGAGTGCAAGCACATATACATACCCCCCACATAATTAAACCTAAAATAAACCTTGAAAAAGCAACAAATGACAAGTATATCCATTTTTTTCAGCTCTCTTGAAGTTACTGGCATCGTTAAAGATCACATCAGAATGACATATTGAATTCAACCTTGTTTGGAAACTGAGACAAGGTGATAAGCAATGTCTCACACAAGTCAAAGGAG
Organism: Microtus ochrogaster; assembly: GCF_000317375.1. Taxonomy (NCBI): domain Eukaryota; kingdom Metazoa; phylum Chordata; class Mammalia; order Rodentia; family Cricetidae; genus Microtus; species Microtus ochrogaster. Next base: position 17,760,416 of record NC_022035.1, on the reverse strand, counting down.
AAGTGGGTACAGAAGATAAAGCAGGTTCCAGATTCCAAGGTCATGAAGGAAGAGACTACTGGTGTAGACAAGCCTCTAGGCAGGCTGCCAAACAGTGGGTCCTTTACATGACTCATTACACAAAAGTCAAGCAAGGATTAGCCCAAATATGGATGAACCATTGTTGCAGATCCTCAGTTAACATTTCCTTAACAACAGGGGCAAATGGGGGTTTTGTTTGTCAAAACTTGACTTTTATTATTTTACTTTTCTGCATCAATTTAAGGACGCAGCTATTCAGATAATTCATAAGTCATGTATGGCTATCTAGTGCTCCATGTCACATATGCACCCGTTAAATGCCCCAATTTCCCTATTTGACTGCACAGAACAGTTGCCAGGATGACTTGAGGTGAGTAAATGCAGAGCCCACCACATAAAGAGCGCTCTGGGTAAATTTCACAAGCTCCAAAGTCAAAGATCTGGTTCATTCATGGACCCACCATTTGATTCAGAACAAAGGGATCAAAATATGGAGGTCATGTATCAAACACTTACCATTCACAAATACTCACACATTTTCTAGAACACAGCGCTTGCCATGCTACCTAGAATGCACCACTTTGGAATCACTTAAAGTCTATGTGATATGCTGTAACTGTACGGAATATTTGATGTGTTGAACAATCAAGGAAGTCAAAGAAAAACTCATTAGTGTCTGCAGGCCATGAAAGACATGACAGGAAGAGAGTTGTTTCATCCAGATGTTTGAAATCCACATATTTGATGTGGACTCCTGCTGAATTCAGAGGGAAGCAAATTGTCCAAAGGACGGTAGAGTGAATAGCTCTCGCAGAATCTGCTGTGTTCCAAGCCATCAGGAGGAATTATAAGAGCTCCGGTGAAAAGGGACATCAGCATTTGGAGGCCCTCAGAATGTAACAGAGCGAGAATTCTGGATGTGGCGTAGGTGGCAGAGAGCTAGCCTGGCATGCGTGAGGCCTTGTGTGTGATTCCCTAGCATACACTACACTGGGCATGATGGTGATGTCTGTAATATCAGTACTCACAAAGTAGAGACAAGGGGACAGAGATGCGAGTTTACAATCAGCCTGGGCTACACAATATACTAGGTCTAATAAACCAAAAAGAGAGTAGCATGTTAACCATCTTCTCCCTGGACCAATGGTTTGCATTGCACAGTAAAATCAAGAGTTTGTAATATTTGGTTAAGTCCTGGCCTTTAAGATTTTGAAGAACTAGTTGTGAGCTGGGGTCAGCACATCAGTTATTTTTCCTGTTAATAGTTTTCATTTTTATAGTCAAAAGTTTGGTTACATTTTGAATTTCTGTGAAAGGCTTTAAATTTTCATTAAATATTAAGAATGATGGATATGGGCAAGTAACAACTCAATAGCAGGCTATTTGTCTCCAGTGATTCATTAGCTGCTGTCCCTCCTCCTATAGTTTGAAGAAACTCTGAATGCTTAAGTGTTTCAAATTTCAGATTTTCCTAAGATTTTTGGAACGTCTGAATATACATAATGAGTTATCTATGAAATGGAACTCAAGTCTAACTACAAAATTCATTTCTTTCATATACAACTTATGCACATAGCCTGACTGTATTTTTATATGATGTTTTACATAATTTTGTATGTTTTCACTGAAAATTGTCACATGGAATCCTGTGTGGGGAGCTTCTACTTGTGGCATTTTGTCAATGCTCAAAAGCTTCAGGTTTCAAAGGAATCCAGATTTCAGGATTGCTATTATTATTATTATTATTATCATCATCATCATTAAATTAATGGGGTGGTTACTTTGCACAGCTTTGGCTACAGAGAAAATACAAAATACTATTGAGTGTCTAAGCCAAAGATACTGTGTATCTTTGTGTCAAATAATTCAGGCAGAAACCTGAAGACACGTTGTCTTTAGAAACAGCAAGACCTTTGACTAGAGACACAAGGAGCCGGTTCCAATGCCAGGGAACCAGAACCAACCCTGCTACAGAATGCTGTCCACTGGGCAAGCATGGCCACTGCCATCTTAAAATGAGAGAGACTATGATTATTCAAATGAAACCCTCACAGGCTGTGCACCCTAACATTCATCATGGAGAAGACCCAACATTTAAAAGCACACCAAATGCAAGTGACCCCACCCTCCAGCAGATGGGAAAATAGTAATTGGTTCCTGAGAAAGGGAGACTTTCCACCAGTAGAGTAGCTACTGGGACATTGCCCTGCTCCTATAGGTAGCTCCCACCTGTAGTGATATTTCATTTGTATTTTAATAAATAATGCTAGCTGGGCGGTGGTGGCGCACGCCTTTAATCCCAGCACTTGGGAGGCAGAGGCAGGCGGATCTTTATGAGTTCGAGACCAGGCTGGTTTACAAGAGCTAGTTCCAGGACAGGCTGCAAAGCAACAGAGAAACCCTGTCTCAAAAAAAAATGCTTGCCTGAAGTTCAGAGAGTAAATCAGACCCAATGTAAAGCCTTACAGACCAGGCAGTGGTGACACACACCTTTAATCCCAGTAGCCACACTAGTTTGTCGCAGCCCTAGAGAGAAATCTAAGATGGGAGGAGACAGCTCTCACACACAGTCTCATTCTGAGATTCCTGGAGGCAGACTCACCATTTCAGACAAAGGTAGAGGTAAGAGCCAGTGGCAGGTTGTTTTGCTTTTCTGACCTTGATGTTGAACCCCAATTTCTGTCTCTGGGTTTTTATTAATCATGCTACAGCCACCTATGTTCTAAGCAACCCCAAATAACCGCATTGGCTCACCAAGATATATTATTTGGGTGCAATTGCTTGTTTTCATGCCCCACCCCAAAAAAAGGCCAATGTGGCAAATGCCTGTTTTAAATAAGAGAGAAAATATTCTGACCTGAAATTCCAGCTTCATAATCTCCATGTTCTTCTATACCTGTCTTTGAAAATGTCTCTCCTATAGTATTCAAGTGAAGCGAACAGAATTAAAGCCCAGCCTTTTAGTACAATTTAACATCTGTCAAAACAACCATTACTGTGCTTCCTAAAGTCTGTTGCCACAGACATTGAAGGAAACAAACTTTAGGACTGCGCTAGTGCACACAAGGCAAAAATCACACTGTCCATGCAAATTTGAATCAGCAGTGGCAGGAAGGAAAACAAAAACTCATCTTGCTTGAAGCTGTGGGACAATGGTCTCGTACTTTGTAAAGATTTTTCACTTTTATTTTAATAAAACGCTAATTGGCCAGTAGCCAGGCAGGAGGTATAGGCAGGGCAACCAGAGCAGGAGAATTCTGGGAATAGGAAAGTCTCAGTCTGCAACCGTAACCCAGACAGAGAGGAAGCAAGACGAGAATGGCTTGCTGATGAAAGATACCAATCCATGTGGCTAAAACAGACAAGAATAATGGGTCAATTGAAGATGTAGGAATTAGTTAATAAGACGCCTGAGCTAATAGGCCAACCAGTTTATAATTAATGTAGACCTCTGTGTATTTCTTTGGGACTGAACGACTATGGGACTAGACAGGACAGAAACCTTGGTCAACACTTGTCCATTTCTTTATGTGGATTAGATGGTTTTTTAAGTTGCTGAGCAGATATGTATCATTCAAACATCATCTTCTTCGGCCTAGGCCTTGCCTAAGCCCTATAGAAATGGCTGCTGTTACCAAGGAGCTCACACCCAGAAAGGCAGACATAGGCATAAATAATGGTATACCATAGTTTAGAGGCTAAACCAGGACAGTCTCGTACATCTCACGTGTGGAAATGAGGGAATGTTTCCTGGAGAAGGTGATACTCACACCATGGCTGACTCTGGTGATTTGAGGACCGTGGCTGTCGCAAAGGGAAAGCGTTGGTCTTATAATATGACTTTGCCTACCTGAATCTCATCTGCCACCTAGGAACTTCATTGATGCTCTAACAAGGCTAAGTAAACAAATAAGACAGCAAGCTTGCTGATTGGAAGTGGGAACAGAGAGAGACAAGACAGTCTAAGGGAGTGAGGGCAGCAAGGAGGCCTGTTTCTCTTTTCTACACCTTGTGGCACTTGCAACAAAGAAGAAACCCACTTCCCTTTCTGTGCAGAATTATCTTGAGCTTCTGACAGTACAGTACAGTACAGTACAGTAAGTAAAAGGGACTACAGCCAATGATTGAGAAAAAGAGCAAGAGACAAAGAAATCCGATCATGAATACTGGCGTTGCCTCCAAGGGTAGTGTCATGACCATAAACAAATCCACTGAGAGGAACTGTAGTGTCATGACCACAAATAAATCCACAGAGATGAACCCTGTAGGCCTCTGTTTCGCAATTTATACAAAAGCTGGACTCAATGTTCTTTCTCTAGGCCTCTCCTAGCTCTAAGCACTCAGATCTTTGCTTGCCTGAGGAGAGAAAGACCCAGGGCAGGAAGTAGAATGAAGCCCATGAGCAGTCACCTGTCATCCTTCTGTTAGGTGCTGGCCCTGGAGGCTTCACACTCTCCACACAACAGGTTGACATTTCCCTGTCCACTGTGGTAAAGAAACAGCAGGGTTGGAAGGTTTAGAAGATAAAGGCACACTGTTAGTGACAAAATCTTACATGGCTTTCTTTGATTTTTGAGGGGACAAAAAAAAATGGCTTTTCTTTCTCTCTCTCTTTTTTTAGATAAAGCAACTGTATGGGCCATTCAACATGCCCGTGAATCAGAGATCAAATATTTTCTTTCTTCTTCAACATAACTCTCTGTGGGAAAAAAGAATCTCGTATCAATAACAGCATTAGAGGGACTACCGTTCAAACCCAGCTAAGCTGTAATTCCAGCCTGCCAATCAGGACACAGGCAACTCCAAACCCCATAGCCATTACTGTCTACCTCTTTTCTTTTGAAGGACCCTTTGATTTCTTTCTTTCCTTTTATTTCCTTGGCTTTGCAAGCCAACCCTGAGCACGTTGGTGACACTCAGGAGTTCATTAGGAGTTTCGCTCTCGTTAAGCCTTGCTCAGCAAAGACCGCTGGTAATGGGACCAAAATAAATCTTCTCAGATTTAACTCCTCTCTCCCACAAAGCTGCTGTCCTTGGCTGCTACGGGGGTTGCCACCATTTAAGGGAGGGTGGCCTCATAGCGACCTCTGACCCTGAAGGAGCAAGTGATCTACAGTTGCATACAAGGCTGCATCTAGAAATGCCGATGAGGAAGGGGTTCAGTCTTAATGACTGGATCACAGTTAGAAAGAGCCATTCTATAACAAGGTATTCTTTAATTAATTTCCTCCCACTCCCCAGACAAGGTTCCCTCAATACCTTGAATGCCTTTGGTTCCACAGTTCCCCTTGCTTAGAATAGCTTTCCCACCTGACTTAGCTCGAATATCACCTCCGCTGAGCCGCCTTTCTTAGCCTTCTCCCCTCCCAAGTAGAAGTGATTCTTCCTTCCTTGGTTTATGTGGCAGGCTCTGTTCTTGCCGCTATCATGGCACTCGCTGCAATGCATTGTGGGGAGGGCTGTCTAGGCACCAAAGAGGGAGAGCCTTGAACTCAAGGGCTAGAACTAGTATTGAAAGCCTTAAAAACTGCAACCAAATGATGAGGAAATGCAGCCCTCTGCAATGAAGTTGTAAAGTAATCCTTTTTGGTCACAAAAATCTGACAGTAAAAGTAAAATGTGGTCCAATAATACATCACTTTTAGAATATAGCAAAGTCTAGCCAAACCAGATTGGTACAGAAATTCTCTTAGCCAAACTCACCACATGGTTTTCAATCAAGCTCAACCACCAGTTGGTTAAGATAGACCAACTCGATCTATGTATGCTAGGCAGATAGCTGGCTGAATGGCCAGTAGCCTCGGACTTTGAGTCATATGATAATTGGGGAATGGTACAGGGAGTTGGGGACAGAGGGACAAGAGCAACACAGCCTGTTTTATTTGAATCAGGCAATTCACTCGTATAAAAGCAAATTGGAACCCCTGGCAGAGTCATTGAGCAGTATCAAAGATCTATGGTCACTGCAGCCTTGTAGGGGGAATGCCACTAGTTACAGTTGCTTGGCTGGAAAGAAAATGCCCTCAGGAATGAAGCATTTTTATTTGTAGTGATTCTATCAGGAGCAGCTGACAAACATTTCAAGAAAACTGGCAGTGTTAAGGGGACGCCGTGTAGACCAATAGGAAAGGGGCTTTGCAAAGAGCTAAGGAAGTTTTAACATACAGCTCTGAACACGAGCTGGGTCCACTTTGGAGACAAAGCAAATTAACAAGGATAGAGGTTTAAGAGGCCACACATATCTAGGTCCCTTCTGAAAGTTTCCCCTGGAACACTGGGAGCCAGCAGCCTCCTTCAGCCAGTCTCCCACAACACTAGGCCTTAATCTCCAGACTGGATGAGGTCCAGTTAGGGCATATGTTCCTGTAATATCATGCTCCGATTCCAGGGCCTGGAACAGCACCATGAACTCAGTAGGTGCTCAATAAATGTTGATTGACTTGAATTTCTGGAAGGAGTATTTGGGCTTTTATTTAGAAGCAGAAGATGCCAATCAGGTAAAAAAGAGCCAAGGAAATCCCCGGAGCCACTTGGCCTGGGCAGTAGCATTCCAGCAGGAAGTGGGGTAAGTGAGCAAGCAAAGCAAAAGCCACAGGCTATTTTTAAAACCCCAACAATACATGGCCTGTACGGTAGTGCTGTTAACGTTGTTTATATCTACAGACATCTGGTAGGGGTTTCTTTAGTTCCAGGTCTTTATAGCTGTGGTGTAATGGACCAGATGTATGGGGACTGTGTGTGGTTCCCCAAACAGGCATAGTATTGTCTGCAGAAGCAAGGCACCGTAGGAATAGCATGAGTTCTCAAGTATCTAGGAAACCTCCCCCGTCCTCAGATACCTATTTTCAACCTGCAGCTGGGACCTAAAATTAAACAATCAGCACATCGAGCCTTTGCCTGAAAAATTTACCCCTGAGGTTAGATGCTTAATATGTATCTCTTCAATGTGGAATTCAGAAGAAGGAAAGAATATGAGCCACCAACACCAGTCTGTGTGGTCTTCTGTTATGAAATGGTGACCACCTTCAAGCAGTCTGGGCAAGGGATGGTGGACTGACCCACAGGCTAAGTTTGTAGACTCGTAAGTCATGGAGAGCAAGCTGGATGCAGATTTTACAGGTCAAGTTGGTCTGAGAATTGCTCTTCAAGGTTTCTTAAGCTACAGTCTCGTTACCCACAGCACAGCTTGACCTCTGTGTACACAAAGAAAGATTTGGGTAGAGGACAGCTACCACTCTGAATCTACCTCCACCCCCATAAAACATTTAGGAGCAGTGTGTTCCCTAAGCAGGGAAGCCTTGTTTCCTGTGGCAACAGCTGCTTCTAGCCCCCAGTCTATTCTCCAGTTTTCAATGACATCATTTGGACCTCAGCTGCACAATCCAAAAGAAAAAAAAAAGAGAGAAAAGAGTAGACCTCTCCAGTTATAAATGTCGCTAAACCAGACATCCATCAGGGCATTCTCAGAAGTGCACTTGGGAAGGCTGATGGATGCTGCTGCCCCGCCAAGGCTCTGAGGACAAAGCTTAGACAGAAATCATCATCCATTCCAATCAAAGAATATTATATGCACACCCAAATAGAAAGCACTGCCAAGCTTCCACAGCTGCCCTCCTCTGGAAACCCCTTCTTAAGGGCCCACCTTCTCCCTGTGAGCCTGAAAAGAAGAGGATAGGAAACATCACTTATGTGGGGCACCACCTTGCAAAACCATCAGTTTCCATAGGGATTCTTCCAGCAGTCTCCCAAGGGAAGCTTTTGTTCCTGGACCAAGTCTCATGTGTTATGCAGGGGAGCTAGTGAATCCCATGCAACCAGCCTCTCCAGAGTCATTCTGGAGACAGTTACTGGTGGAAGTTTCCAATCCAGGCTCCAAGTTGTAGCCTTTCACTGATGAAGATTGTCATCTAGCAGGCATCTTTCCTGTGGGTTGGGCTCACTAGTTCCCTTCATCTCGGAGCAACTCCGTTTTGGTGTCCCCATTTTACAGACCAAGACACTCAGGTTCTGTGATGGCTGAGTGACTTTTACAGGACTCACTGTTAAGCAATTCAGGGACCGAAGAACAAAAAAGATGGGATCTACACCCAAGTTCATCCAAAGCCAGAGATAATGCCTACAGTGAATCCGGACGGTGTCACTGGCATCTGCTTTGTAGCATTTTCTTTTAGCAGGAGACAGACACCAGATTCACCCACTTACTCCACAGAGAGTCAATCAGCCTTACTTTGAGGGATCTTCTTACAGAGATGCTCATCAGAGAGCAGAAGGTACACTCTGTGATTCACTGTCATCATCAACTATTTCCGGATCTCAACTCCCCTCCAGACAAATCTGCCTGCCAATGCCAAGTCTACTCAGTATTGTTCTTTCACTGATAGAGTTTAACCTGAGGGGATAGAGTGAAAGCAATGTGTCTCCCCAGATTGCTGGCATGCGCTGGCAGCCTAGCGTCTCTGCACCAACGAACAGAGTGGAGGTGGAGGGAGGGGGAGGGAGAGGACTATACCTAAGACCTCAAGGCTTAAATAGCTGCTTTTCCTGTTTTATCAGTATTGGTGTGAAAGGCAGTAGGACAGCAACAAGAAGGACTTGTGCTTCGATTGTACCACATTCTAGGACAGAGGTCCAGGCTTCTAAAACAGGCTCCGGTAGCTGGTGCTCTCTGCCAGTATGAAGGTGTAAAGCAGCCAACTATAAGGAGGAGGTCGTGTGGTGACCTACCTTCCTCTCTTTCGTCCCTCCCTCCTCCTCCTGCTTTCCTGCCTGCATCCTATCCTCCTTGCCTCCCTCCCTTCTTCCTTCCTTCCTTCCTTCCTTCCTTCCTTCCTTCCTTCCTTCCTTCCTTTCTTTCTTTCTTTCTTTCTTTCTTTCTTTCTTTCTTTCTTTCTCTCTTTCCTTCCTTGACAGGCTCTCATTCAGTTTCTGCTTAAATATTCCAAATGCTAGATTCATAGGTGTTAACCACCATGCCTGACTTTCATTACATACAAATACAAAACATACTGGCCATTCAGGCTGTGTGAACAGTTTTCTCTCAGGAAACGCGGCACTAGGGACTTGTTTGACACTTGGAACTAGGGCAATGACTGTGGCAACGTGGATGAGGGCCTCACCTTGTGTGTGGAATTGAAAGAAGCACAAAAACATTCACCCCCAAAATATTTCCTAATCTTACATTTTAGGATAGTGTTACATTCACAGAGAATTCAGGGAAGGAAGAACAGAAAGTCTCCATATACCCCACCTCAGGCTTTTTTACGTTGTTTTTGTTATTTTGCAATAGGGCTTCATATATATCCCATGATGCTCTTTTACAGAGTGCTAAGATCTCAGGTGGGTGTCATAAAGCCAAGAAATGCAATTTATTTTTAATTCTGCGAATGTAACAAGCACTGTACCACTGAACAGCATCCCGAGCCCTTTACGTTCCCCCATTATTAACATCTTACTTATAAATACCTTTGTTAGGATTTTTGAGCTATTAGTGGTATGCTATTACACCTACACCTATATTTTATTTATATTTTCTTAGTTTTTACTTGTTCGGTCCATTTAGATATCACATCTCCTCAGGCGCAGCTTGGCTACGATATCTCAGATGTTCCTGCTTTGTTTTGTTTTTTATGATCCCAGCAATTGAAGAGTATAGTTCCAGAAAACCCATCTGATGGAATTTTTCTGACCTTTATCCCATGAACATGATTTGTGGCTGATGATACTGGCTTTGAATCCCTGGCTGAGGTACTTACTCCTTGGCAGGTTTGGCCACTGGAAGGCTCCTCCTCTTTAGTCTTCCATACACTATATTCATCATGGGAAAGTCACCAACCACTTGTCAGAGATAAGGAACGGGCAAAAATATCTGCACGAATCACGTGGAATGGTTGCTTACAATCTTCCCCCACCTCACTGATCTATTCAAACATTTAATTGTATCAATGTGGATTCTTGGTTGTGCTCTTGGTGCTTTGAGAGGTTGGTTTGTAGAATGATACAACTTACAGTCTCAGATGGTTTCCAGCTTTGCTTACTGGTAGCTGTTGTTCTACTTGGCTCATGTGCTTTATCCCGTTGGTATTTACTTTTTTGCATCTCTTTGTTTATTAAGACTTGCTTACTTTCTGGCACTGCAAAGTGTTTGCACTCTTTGCAGCTTCATTCTCAGAAGCAACCATTTCTCCAAGGAGCTCCAGCTCTTTTCATTGAGGAATGGCAATGGAAACCGCTATCTGGATTCTAGTCGAATAAATGATGTCATAAGGCAGTGGTTTTTTTTTTTTTTTTTTTTTTTTTGGTTTTTCAAGACAGGGTTTCTCTGTGGCTTTGGAGCCTGTCCTGGCACTAGCTCTGTAGACCAGGCTGGTCTCGAACTCACAGAGATCCGCCTGCCTCTGCCTCCCGAGTGCTGGGATTAAAGGCCTGCGCCACCATCGCCCGGCTTAAGGCAGTGTTAAAAACGAAAACAAACCCTCACCAGGAAGATGGCTAAGAGAACAAAAGCATTTGCTATACAAGCCCCAGAACGTCAGGTCGATTCCGAGATCTAGAGGTTCCAGAGGGAGAGATCTGACTCCTGAAATCTGTCCTCTGACCGTCATATTCATACCATAGCACAGATATCCTCACTCACACACGTGACAAGCAATAAAAATAACAGAAATTAAAGTATTTGAGAACTAAAGCCTGTGAACCATGGCCACAGCTAGTTGACTGGTTTTGTAAAGATTAACTGGAACTAAGGAGAGGTGATTCATTGAAGCCGGGGCACACTTCAACGGGAGCGAAGAATTTTACCCGTTATTTATTTAAAGGTTTATATTTTCTTGACCACAAGTTTTACTGCATAATTTTTAGTCTTTATATTAAAATATTATTTCTATTTGTTGCTGATATTTTGGGCACCCATTTTTTTTTCTGGGCCTTGTTAGAAAGCCATCATCTGACTTCAGGTCGGTGACAAAAATGAATTTGCTTAATGAAAAAAAAAAGCCTAACGTAAAGCTAACATCTTGCTGGACAGCAGAACCTTGTGATGGGCTGTGAATTAAAGCTAGGCACACAGCTAGCTAGAACAGAGGTCAACACTGGGTGGTGACCAGACCCAATCTCAAACTTCTTTGTTGAGACAGCGTCTCAAATCCAACCTGGAATTAACCACATTAACTAGATTGGCTAGCCAATGAGCTCCACGGATCCCCTTATCTCTACGTCTCCAGCATTCAGATTACAACCATAGCCCAGCAAGTCTGAAATTTCACATTATGAGAATCTGGGGATTCAAACGCAGGTCCTCATGCTGCTAGCCAGCACCAACTATGCCATCTCTCCAGTGCCTGGGAACACAGCCTTTCACTTGTATTTTTCAATTATATATTTATTTTATGTGCATGAGTACTTTGTCTGCGTGTATAGCTGCTGCATTCCTGGTGCCTGCAGAGGCCATAAAATGGTGTTGGATCTCTTGTAACTGGAGCTACAGAAGGTTGCCAGCCATTTGGTGGTTGGGAATCTAATCAGAGTCCTCTAGAAGAGCAATAAATGCTCTTAAGGGGTGAGTCATCACTCAGCCCTAGAACATGATATTCTAATAAGCAAGAATCTGTGACAAATATACAGCTCTGGTGTTTGGGAATCACTAAGGTAAAGCATTTTACTCAGGTCTGCATGGGTTTCTGGTTTAATAATAGCATGTTGTAAAATGATCGAGTCCCCCTCTGTGAAGAATCATAGGACATATAGAAAGATTTCAAATACATTGAAAGGAAGGGGTAGGCATATTTTCAGTCATGCATGGGGCCTTTTGTTATTTTTTTTCTTTAACTTTGGAGAGAAATTGGGATCTCCTGTAGTCAAGACTGGCTTTCAACTCTATTTATAGTCAAGAGTGGCCCTGAACCCCAGCTCCTCCTTCCTCCACCTTCCAAGTACTAGGATTATGGGTCCATGTCACCATGTCCAGCATGTGGAGTACTAGGGATTGAACCAATGGTCTCCTGCATTCTAGGTAAGTATTCTGCTATTTATATCTTCAGAATGGCTTCTGGAGCTTTAAAGTGGTTAGATGGTAGTGATTTTGAAGCGATATGGTTCTGAAATTCCATCTGAGGTGCAGGGAGCCTAGGCTCTGCGGGGAGAGCGTTTCCTGTTGATTCCTTTGTCCTGAGAGTGTTTTCTCTCTTTTATCCTCCTTCTCACATTCCCTTTTATTGCCTTACTCTTGTCTGCTCTGTTGTTCCTGGCCTCTCATGATTCTCTGTGACCTTTGGCAGTCTTTATCTCCAGGCAGCTTATCCTACAGAGCTCACAATTGTTCCTGCAGGGCCTTCTTAATCTCTCTTGAACTCAGAACACACCTTTGCTGGCCAGTGACCCTCTGGCCTAATGGTGACATCACCTTCTTCATTGTTCTGTATGCCTTCCTCTCGGCCCCGCCTTCTGTACCCATCCCACTGAACACCCCGAGCGCTCAGGTCCTGCACGAGTCCTTTCAGCAGGGAAGAGACATTTCCCTGGATGTACTGAGTACATATGACGGAGCAGAAGAACTAGGCTCGGTGAGTGAGAGGAAATGGAAAGGTTCTTGGTATTGTTTCATGGATATAAAGGTTGCCGGGGGTGATCTCAGAGAATGTTTAAAACCCTAGGGTTTAGAGGTACCATGAAGCTGTAGATGTGTACTCTAGCATTGTCTACTACAGATAAAGCACGCAGCCTCATTAGAACCAGGAAAACTTACCAGAGGGAAAACCACTTCACAAGGAGTGTCTGCTGGGAAAGCCCAACAGCTGAAACTATTTAAGACTAATTGTGTAACTCACCCTTAGGAACAGGAAGCTGAGGCTCTGCGAGGAGGACGCTTTAACTCACCTCAAATGTGTTATCAGCAAAGGAACTTCCCGAGAAAGAGAAGTCAGCATCTCTGGGTAGATAAAGAAGGGGAACCTCCAGAGACATGCTGGAGGCGTTTGAAGGCAAACCTCAAGTTTACAATTAGTGGATCAGGTCCTTGATCCAATAATCCACCAACACAGTCCTGGAATCTCACTTAATCCCCTCGGGAAACTTCTCCATGGGCCACTGTCTGTCAGGAAACCGAGATGTAATATGGTCTGTGGCATCAGGATGGATATTGGGACCTGAATAGGTGTGTGACTTCCGAATGATGGTAGGACATCCTGAAGAGCAAACGAGGAAGGAGAGAGGAGACTAGGGCTCTAGATGTGAGCTCTCTCTCCTCCCCTGACTCAGTGAAAGGTCAAGTTTTAGGAACGACTTACTTCGATGTTTTAAATACTTTAAGATAAACATAGACCAAGGGACAAAATAAGACTTGAGCTGTGCAGAAACTTGCCTTTTAAGTAAGAGACATTAAACTAGACTATTTCAGCTTTGTTTATAGGAATCCATCTAACTACAGCAATAAAAAAATGATTCTACTTCCATCGATGCAGTTTGATTTTTAATAAATACATTACTCCAGGAACAGAAAGGGCACATTTAGTGGGAGCTACTAAATCTTCAATAGGAGGTAAAAGCTCATCCTTCTTCAATTCAAACAAACATGAGGAAAAGAAAATACCCTTGAGCATGAAACTTTGAGAAAACTCTATTTCTTCAAAAAATACTTTTCAAATTTAATCTTGTGGATGAAGTCAAAGCTGTAACTGTCAAAGCTTGACCTACAACTTTGCTCAGTGAAAAGAAGATGGTAAAGTAGGAAGTGGGCGTGAACGGAAACGAGGGAGAAGCCCTACTTCCTGCTCCCTCATGTTCAGCCTAACTAGCTCATAGCGTTATGAAGACTCAGTTGATTCTGATCTTGATACCAAACTTAAGGGTCACAATCTGTACTCCCAGCCACTAGTCCCCAATAATCAGTTAAAAAAAGACCAAATTTGAAGTGGAAAGCATGCTTCTGTCTCCCCAATTTACCCCTTTATAGTTAGGTCCCACCTCTGGAGTTCCTGAGGCCACTGTTTCCCTGAGCTCAGGTCCAAGACCAAATGCCTCAGAGCCACTCAGATTACTCGCTCTGACATTTCTTTCTGATACCAGCAGTGTTTCTGACATTGTGACCCAGGTATCTGAATCTCAAACATATTTGAACTAATCCTAAAGTTAGCATATAGAGTCAGGTATTTCGTTGTGGCTTTGGGAATCTGAATTCTGAAGAGACACATCCCTAGTCTCTAGGAAAATTCTGATAAAGGTTAAACTGTAACATTCCCATCAGAAGAAGTCAATTGAAATTGCCACCATCTCTTAGGTATTAGTTATTCCTAGACTATGAAAACCTCATTCACCATTAAACCAAAGTAAGGTATCCCAAGTATATCAGTCCTGCCTTATTTCCTTTCATAGCCTTAAAAACTGCAGCAAGGGTTGAAGGTACAACTAACTTATAGTGTTCATCAAGCATATGCAGGACATTGGCCTTGATCATCAGGACACACACACACACACACACACACACACAACTTCATTAAAGCTGTCCCCAAAAGGATATTGTTTTATAGAAGGAAATTATTCTTTATAAGATGATGACACAGTGACCAAAGCATCAATATCCTAGCCAAATATTAAAAAAAAATCCTGCCTCAAACAATAGTCACTAAGTCAAGAAGCCTGTTCATCCTTTTAGCTCTCAAGGGCACCAAAAGCCTTCACAGAGTAAACTAACTAAAACATAGTCTTCAAACTATTTGCAAAATCACACAGTATTTGTACCATGGAATTCTCTCTCTCTCTCTCTCTCTCTCTCTCTCTCTCTCTCTCTCTCTCTCTCTCTCCCCCCTCCCTTTTCTGCTTTTCCTTTTCTCCATTTCTCGAAGACACAGCCAACTGGAGTGTCTCTTTTGTCTCCATGGCACATGACTTTTGGAGCCTGCCCTTCGAACAGCCTGATGTGCGATGCTTCTGAGCAGTCCCACTGCAGTGTGATCGTCAACTGGAGTGCACCTGAGTGCCGAGAGTGGGCCCCTCTGACTTGGCTGGTGGGATTTGATCAGCAGCTGCAGAAACAGACAACCAGTAACTTCAAAGGGCCCCATTTCCCCTGAGGGTTATCTGGAGCCTCCCAAGACTGAAATTCCTCTGTTGGAATGTGTCAGGACAGAAATTAACTGCACAGAGACTGACCTGCTAACCTTGCTCCTGGCTTTCTCATCATTTGTTTACAGGACAATTTCGAAAAATCCATCCCTTCACCTACTCAGAGACACAGATCCCTTTTCTCTTCACTTAAAAGACAAGAAAAGAATGGAAAGTAGAAAGAAAAAAATCCAAAAAGTCAACTTTGGTGATGGCCAAAGAGAAAGCTTAGCCCTTCTGGTTTTTCACTCTAGTCTTTTGGAGACAGTGCTTGGATATTAAAATCCATTTCCTCTATTTGGGAATATGTTCCTGATTTTTAGGAAAAGTTTACCACCTAGAATTTATCTCCTTCAACTCCTCGGGTTTATGGAATAACACAGTATCAGAAACAGATTGGAAAAGTAAATGATTTCAAAGGTGGGGAATGGTGAGTGCTACCTTAGCAGGTAGGTGGTCTCACTGTGAGGTGATTTGTAAATGTTTCAAGACTAGAGTGACGATAATTCCACAGTATCATCAGTGCACTAAACTCCACTGAATTGTTCAATTTAAAATGGTGAATTTTGTGGAATATTAAAAGCAAATAATTTGATGATGATGAGGGAAATTGTTCTGCATTCTAAACAAGGAAGAAACGATATGAAGGTGCAAAATACTCCACAAAAGTTCCTAAACTCTAAAGAACCTGTCAGAATTGAAGACTGCCTGAAGAGAGACTATATCTCTCAATCGGACTACTGAAACAGTCTACCCCCCTCCCATGCAGTTTCCTCAGGAATCTGATGCTGGGAGAAGGAAAAGCCACCAGATAGGGAAGGGACTTGTCTCCTGAAAAGAGATCTCACAGTTCTAACAAGTTACTAGAGCACCTTAGAGGATGAGACTGAAGCCCAGACAAGGATGTGTCAAAGGTAGGTAGGACCTGACATTGGCCATGACTGCTTAGAAGTACATACCCTTGGACCGCTGTTTAGACCTTAATCTCATGTAAGGACCCCAAAGATTGATTGGGGAATTCCATGGCTCTCTTTGCTGCTCTTTCCAATGTGGCTATACTGAATAAATCTCTGTTTCTGCTCTCCACCTTTCAATTAGCTCCTTTAGTTTGTTTACTGAGGGTAGGTGACTGAACTTGGCTGGGGGCACAGCTTGTCACCCCCAAATTCAATGATTAGAGCTACATTTATTACTCATCATGGGCCACACAATAATATGAAGAGCCATACTTGATTTCCCTGGATCTACACACAACACTTATGGTGGTCAACTCTGTTTATGATTTACTGGCGGAATTTAGGTGCAGAGTTGACTGATGTACACAAGGTTACATAGCTAATATACAAATACCTAGCACCAACACATTCTGGTTGATTACAGAGAGCATGCTCTTGGGAGCATGCATGTGTGAGAAGTATATGCATGCCAGAGGGAGAGAGTTCTATCAAAGCCAACTGTCTCCGAAAACCAGTGTGGCAAGGACTCCTCAAAATGGCATAATAACAAAAAAGCGCACAGCTATGGACAGCAACACTAGCCATCAGAGCAGTGGATCGGAGTGAAGGAGGAAACGGAGTATATAAAGGAGGGTACCAGTCACTGACCTAACTCCATCTCGTCATTCTCTGACTCTTCATGTGGCTCTGCAATTGTTCTTTCTGTGTCCCCATGAAAACCAGGAGCAGTAGAACCAATGGTAAACATGTTCGCGATATGTACCAGGACACCTTCAGAAGTCAGTAATGGAAAGGGGTATGGAAGGTGTCTAAACCCTGGAAGCGGGGATCTGAAGTCCTGCCGTTCTTCAGGTCAATCATCCTTTGACCCGTATCTCTACTTCCCTCATGGAGAAGACAGATGATGAAGTGCCTATCTATTCTGGCTCATCTTATTGTTTGACAAAGGGAGGTTTCCTATACTTGACCCATGCAAGGGGATTTGCTCCATCTTCTGAATTGTTAGGGCAGGAATGGTGATACTGAAGCAAAATGCTTACAGTTACTGCCTTTGGAGACTGTATATTCATGGGAACAGAAAGAAGAACAGAAAGGGCATCAAACTTTACGTGACGATGTTGTCAAAGACAGATATGAAACTTCTGTGAAAACTCCATTGAGGCTATCCCCCTTAGATAATGTTAGGGTAGACACAGAGACTCTTCTTCACCATAGTTGCTTCATTTGCATAATAATGGTAATTATATGTACACTGTGGAGCTATTTGTGGGGTTTAAATGAGATAACGCATACCTTTTGCCTGATACCATAGCCGGCACATGATACAAAAAAATAATTTACCATCATTATTCAGCCTGCGAAGAAGAGATGGCACTCCACTTAGCAGATGGATACCGAATCATCCATCACGTTTCACTGATTGTCTGTCTTGAATTCAAAGCCAGACTGCATGTTCAAGTTCATTGATCATTTTAATGCTAGTAGGTTTTTGAGCTCCTTGAGGGCAGAAGCCGTGTGCTTAGTGAAAGGCCCACAGCTGCAGACATGGGGCATATTAAGTGCTCGCAATTACTGCCACTTTGGACTCTTGATAGAAATACTCCTGCGCATACCTTCTTCCTCTTGCATTTCATCAACAAGGTTCCAGGTGTCTTTGTCACTCCATGTCACTTACTGATGGCTTCTGAGTGGGACCCCTACGTTTCTTTCCAGAAGTATTTAAGAGATAGTGCTAATTATCTCTCTATCATAACCCTACATGTCTCATCTATCGAGAGCAGTAATGTCCAAAATAAGTGGAAGCAATGTTGCCAGGGATTCAAAGGAAAGCTAATGCGGAGGAATGATAGGCGAGAAGAATAGCAGAACACCCCGAAATGAGCATGAAGATGTGTTACTTTATGCTAACATCATGCCAGCTCCTCATGGCCCCATACAAGAGGGAAGCTTAAAACAGAGCTTTCTCCTTGTCCCCATGATGCTAGCAGTAGCACTTAATGGGGTTTATTTTTTTAAAAGAAAAAACATCCAGTTGTCTGAAGTAGCACACAATAGAAAAGACTTTCTATTTTTTAATGGAGTTGAACTCTTAACTCTATCACCTGCTACCATGAAACCCTGAGAAGTTCCTTCACCATTCTGAGGGCCTCGTTTTCCCGATCTACAAATTAAAGACAACAAGAATAATGCTCCTCATTGAATTGTTATGAAAAAGAGTTCCACGAAGTACATGAACCATGATAAGTGCTCA
Source organism: Microtus ochrogaster (assembly GCF_000317375.1). Taxonomy (NCBI): domain Eukaryota; kingdom Metazoa; phylum Chordata; class Mammalia; order Rodentia; family Cricetidae; genus Microtus; species Microtus ochrogaster. The sequence goes on along the minus strand of NC_022035.1, from coordinate 17,742,095 downwards.
AGAAGCCTAAATTGTTATCACTACTTAGCCTGCAGGCTTGCTATAAGCTTGGATAACTGAGCTTACAGACTACGTCTTAATTTTTCTTGGAAATTTTTTTTTTTGCTATTGCACTGATATTTGGAGAAAGAACACACAGCACAGACCCCAGGCACTGCTCTCAAATCTCTCCAGGTCCCACCCTGTACAGGATCTTTTCATGTGCCCTCTTCACTTTCAAAGGTTCTTTCCACTGAGCCGTCGGTTTGAGCATCAACTTGCAGCAAAGACATGTCGAATCTTGCACAGTTTGACCATCTTAGGCCTATGACAGGGTCACACAGGACTTGAAGCTACCTGTCACAGCTAATGGCTCAGTCCACACAAGACGAAAACTGTCTGTGTCACCCTCTGTCCGGTTGGCAGATGAAGTGACTTGGAGAGCTGTCATCCATCACAAGACTAGAAAGCAATCTCTTCTGATACATGTAAAAATAATCAATACATTTGGATTTCCATCAGAAAGAATAAGTTTTCTTCGACCAGATCTTAATCAGTATATGACCTGCTACCCAACATGCTTCTGTGGAAAGCGAGCTGTGCAGAAGCAAGCATCACTGGGAATACTAAAATAGATTTAATAGGAGAAACATAGAATAGATCCTGACTCCTGAACTCCTTAAATGCTTTGTGAGACAACTTTGTAGTTACCTGGCTCACTGAGCTGCCAGAATTTCAGCATCAGGAAAGAATGGGTTTTCCTAAAAAAGGAACAGTGCAATTCTGTTTCTTGGAGAATCTCTTGTGTTAGAGCAAAAAGGGACCTGCAAGTTCTTGCAATCCACTTTGCTCATTTAATGAAAAGAATTTATTCTCCAAGAATACAACTGATATGTCCAAGGTAACAGAGCTTATTAGTGTAGCGTAAGAGCTTGAATCTGAATCCCCAAAGATACTAATAAGTTTGGGATAAGGCATAATTAAGGAAACCAGGGAAACCAGCAATTAAGGCTCGTGAACATTTTGAAAAAGAAAAAGGAAAAAGAAAAGAAAGAAACAAAACCGGAGCAGAAAAAGAACAATTATCTGGACACAAGTTTCTGAAGTCAATGATCCCTACAATCCCCAGCAGCAGCAGTGTGGGAGTTCATGATGTGGCATGTATATTTCATCTCTCGAGGTTTGAATCCTTGTTCTCAAGTGTAGGTTCTACAGACTGAAAATGTATAAACCCTAAGTATTCAGTTTAAAGCAGAAAATTTATCAGACTCCCTGTTTGATGTACCCTTAAGGGAAAGTTCCTGCACTATTTAGTTACTGGTTGGAATCCAGTAAAGAAACTCAGCTCAGAGGTCAAGTGGGATCTCTCCTACCCACCAACTTAATGGACACTCACTCACTCACTCACTCACTCACTCACTCACTCACTCACTCACAGGGACGGTCTTGTTTCTGCCTCCAAGAACTAAATATGTGTTTTCAGAAAAATGCCTTCCATCTGGTGAGAATTTTTTTCTAAATAATGGAAATCATTGGCGGTTTGGTGGGGGTAGTGTTCCACCCAATTCTGACTTTTCTGGATAAGCGCAGCAGAAACAAAACAGATATGACCTCATGCCTCCCAGTGATTATTCAAGTCTGGAAAAGGGAAGTGATTGTGCCTTGGAGTGTTTCAAGTGAGGCTTCTCACTCCTAGAACTTAAGCGCAACATAGCAAAGGTGGATTGGAAAACTCCAGAACACCAAGCATGGATTAGGGGCTGTGGCTGTGTGAAATATCAGTAGAAGCACAAGGTGGCTGTAATGTCCTTGGGGACTGGCAACCTGGAGAGTGAGAGATGCAAAGTTCTTACGAAAATTTGATGCAGAATGAAATGTCTTCTGTTCTCCGGGGAGGACAAGTAGATGAGCTATAAAGGGAACAATGATTCAAGTTGAGAGTAAGATGAGAAACACCTCAAGGACAAGATAACATGAGTGTTAAGCTTTAGAGGGTGAGTCAGTTCATCCGGAGATGAGTAAGGATTCGCTTCCTTCAAAACTGATAACCACTTAGTAACCACAAAAGAACATCACAGACCTAAAGAGAGCACTAGTTAACATTTCTTGATCACTAACTGTGAGTTCAACACTACTAAATGCTTCGTATTTATTATGATGCTTATGGGTTATAGTGACATTATGTTGATGGAAAGATATTGTCGGTCCTCTTTCCAAGTTGAGGAAACCAAAGAGCAAAAGCAGCCAGGTGGGCACTGGCAGAGGCTGGATTTGAAGTCAAGCAAATCTGAAAAATCCAAATAGTTTTCCAAACATACGAGCTGCATACCCTTAGCCTTAGAGACAATTTGGGAGGACTCAGAATCTCTGTACATGGGTGACTAAAATTCGGTGTTATAAACAAGGCCCTCAGATAACACTAAAGCAATTAAAGTAAGAAGGAGAGCCACTGAAGTACAGTGTTTATTTGCACAAGAAAGCTGAAATAGTAACACACAGGTTTCAGAACACCCAACCAAGAGGCATTCATATTGGCGTATAAATCTTTCATCATTATTTCACTAAGTCACTTTCGATTTTGCCCTGGTACTGTGGATGTAATATCAAAGAAATACAGTTCTATGCAGTTAACCATCTGAGATTTGAGGAGGGGGTAGAAGAATGATCACTGCATATTAGACTCGGTGGAAAGACAAGCAGATCAAGCTGCAAAGGACTTATCTCTGGAGGGCAGTGTCAGGAAGTGAGATCTTGGGTCCTTGGCAATATAATCCTGGCCCTGCCATTAAGCAAGATGTGTGACCCACAACAAAGCATTCGGCTGTTCAAGGGTTCAATTCTCTCTTGGAAAAAGATAACACACAGTATATGAAGCTTAATATCTAGAGCGATGTGACACTCAAATAGAGGGGACAGTGAACACTGAAACAATAACATCTTACCCCTAAAAGGCAATCATATGAGGATGGGTCTGTTTCATTAGGGCGAGAGTGAGGCTTCAGGCTTTCAATGTCTCAGAAGCTTGCATGCACTGTCAGTGTAGTGGATTCAACCGGATTTTGAGAGACAGTAGTCTAGGCCATTCTTTCATGAGTATATAGACCGTAAATGGGCTGTGAGAACTTGGTCATTATACCAAAAAAAAAAAAATGGAAGTTTGGCAGCAAATGGTGCCAGTTCAAAAAAGAATCAGTCAATTGTGAAGTTACTATTAAGCATGTACTACCAAGTCAAATACAATCTTAACATCAAGAAATTCAATACCAAATGCTACTCCATCAAAGTCTTGCTTCCAAACAGCAGAAAGCATCATCATTGAGCATGCTCCAGAGACTAGGTAGTCTTTTTAATATGGAGCGCCCTCTTTCATTCTCCAAATAACCCTATGCAATAAATATTTATTTTATTTTCATCTGTTACTTTACCTCTGTCGAGTAAAGGGATGCAACTTGCTCAAGTGAGGCACACTGGGAATGCAGCAAAATAAAGAGCAAACTGAGATCTATCCATCCTCAACAGCCAGACAACAAAAACCTCTAAGAATAGCTACAGTGCTGGGGATGGAACTCAGATGTTAGAGTGATTATCTAGCATATATGAAACCTTGGTTTGATCCCAGTCCCACATATTTTAGGTATGGCAGTGCATGCCCATAAAACACCACCACTAAAATGCTCAAGATCATTCTTGGTTACTCAAAAAAGTTCAAGAGAACCTAAGCTACACCCTGTCTCCCAGAGAAGCTGATGTGAGTTCACTAGGGTCTACCGCAGTGGTTCTTGACCTGTGGGTCAAATGACCCTTTCACAGGGGTCACCTACGACCACCAGAAAACACAGATATTTATATTAGCGTTCATAAGAGTAACAAAAGTACAGTTATAAAGTAGCAACAAAAATAATTTTATTGATGGGGTCAGCACAACCTGAGGAACTATAGTAAAGGATCACAACATGAGGAAAGTTGGGAACCACTAGTCTCCATAGACAGAACATGGCCTCCATCAAAGAAAGCTCCAAAGGAACCGTCACTTCAGCTACTTCAAAAAGACTGATGGTCTCAAAGGTTTTACTGCCACCACAGCTGTTGTTGCTGCCACTTCCCAATTGTCCTGGAACCAGTTTCTTTGGCAGATACAGTAGTGTAGTCTCCGTGTTTTATAGGATAGAATCATTCCTGCTCCACTTTAAGAAGGTAGCATTGTTGTTTTCACTTTATCCGAATGAACCAGAACCACAAAGAGCTCAAGAAGCTTGCCCCTAGGGCTGGAGAGAAGGCGCATGGCTTAAGAGCATTAGGTGTTCTTGCAGAGAATGGGGCTTCAATTCCCAGCACCCACATGGTGGCTCACAGCTGTTGGTAACTTCAGGTCCAAGGGATCTGACAACCTCTTCTGCCCTCTATGGATACACAGCTGTGCATGCATGCAACATACATGTAAAATTTTAACAACCAATACATCTTTAAAACCAAAGAAACTTGGCCATTATGATTCCACAGTTCATAAACAAGGAAGTGGGGTTCAAGTCCACATCTAGTTGAACACAAAAATTTTGCTTTTAAGCAAAGCACTGTGTCTTCCCTTAGCCAGCCTAACTCTCCTGAGAAGGGAAATTGACCTCTTTGTCAGGCAGGCTTTTCTAATGATGCAAGGCCTCTCTGCCGACAATGGATTTAACTGCCTCTGACCTCACAGTAAGTGCGGTCTGAGGAAATGCTCAGTTGGTAAAGGGCTTGCAACCAGGAGGTACTGTCAGGTTCACAGTAGCCACAGAAAAGCCTGGGTGTCACAGTAGCCACAGAAAAGCCTGGGTGTGGTGCCATGTTCTCACAATCCCAATGTTGTGGTGAGCTGGGGCTCACTGGCCAGCCAACAGAGCAGAATTGGCAGTTCTCAGGTGGAGGCAGCTCTCAGGCTCAGTTTTATTCTGAGATTCCTGGAGGCAGGATCGTCATTTCAGACTAAGGTAGAGGTAAGTGCCAGTGGCTGGTGGTTTTGATTTTCTGACATTTCGGTTGAAGCCCGACTTCTCACCCTGAGTTTGTATTAATTGTGCTTCACTTGGAGTACAACATGTGGATCGAACCCATGACCCTGAGATTAGGAGTCTCTGTGTTTCAAAAGGGAAAAGCATCTAAGGAATGAGAGCTGAGACTGACCTCTTGCCTGCACCGATATGCCAACACTTGCAAGCATGTGTGCACACACTCCCTCGTACATTACCATGTATGCGTACATACTTAGAAATACACACAGAACCAAGGAACTTAGTAGCCTTTGATCCCCATGGAGCCTTGGGGAAATGAAAGATAGCAAATAGGGAACACTGTGCATTGGGGACATTCAGTTGCCATAAAACTAAAGGATGGAAGCTCAGGCCTCTGTTCCTAATGCCTGGGCTTCCTCCACTGGAGGACACTGGAGAAGAGGCTCAACACTTCAATGTCCTTTCTCCGGCCTCGCCTCCCTCACTTGCATCAGGTTTGCCCATCAGGATAGATCTGTTTTGCATGGTCCTTTGATGCTAGAACACTCTTAATTCTCTTCCTCTGAAAAAAAAATTGTCTGCATATGTAGATTCAAGACCTGGGCTTCTCCTAAAGTTCCTTAATATTTTACTTTTCATAAAAATTCCAGGCATAAGCACCATTCACATTCACCTCTTTTATACAGCGTGATTAAAAAGTCCTGAATAGTGTCTGCATGAATCATCAGCCTTTGTGAGAGCTGCGCTGTAATAACATTTCCCCCCTTGAATAATGTGCTGATACATTGATTAAATCAGTTCCAAAGGTTGAATCAGTGAGGGAAAATTGGCAGGCAGGAAGGTATTACCAGACACTAATTCTTCTACCTCGGGGTAAGCTGTATAAATGTGTAGCAATAGAACGTCTTTGCAATCTTCACAGAAGTCTAAGGTGCTGAAATGAAACCCATCAGACAAAGAATACCTTTTTTCCCCCGACCACAAATTATCCTGTGCTTTATGAGCAACAGGTAAACAAATACCTTTTGAAATGAGAAAGACAATAATATTTTCCATCCAGCCAAGGTTTTATTTCACAAGAGCCTGAAGCAGTTGTACTTTAAAAGAACAGTTAATTTGCCCTCATTCCTTTTAAATCTAGAGGCATTCAATGCATGGGCTCCAGGACGGGAGAACTTAGCACATATCACTGAAATAGACTAGCTCCCACCCCATAACAGGAAAGTGGCTTGGGGGGGGGGAGTGTGTTCATCAATTGCATTTTATAGACATCCACTGTAGCATTTCCAGCTTCTAACCTCTTTTGCTAGACACTTAGAGCTCTCCGGTGCCCTGTCTAATGTCAAACTACAAAAGTCATTCTTCACAGACGGTGCACGAGACAAATATCACCAAGTCCAATAAAGCCTGGGCTTGGTAATCAACTCCAGGCCAGCGATAGGCAGAACTTCAAAACTCTACCAAGACAAAATGTACTTCAGGTATCCTTAACTGTGTAGTGCAATGAGCGGAGACAACCAGCAGTTGGAATAGGCAAACCATGGGATGGCTTTGTCCATCTGATCTGACAAGTGTTGAAAGACTGTACTTGGAGAGGTTAGAGTATCTTTTAGAACCCTCTACGCCAAGGTCTACCTGTTCTGAAGCAACAGCAAACTCTTACTCCTTCATGCCCGGTACAATTCACTTGTGCTATGTTTTCTTATTCTTCACCAAGATGGCTGCTTTCATGGAACTCCCCATCTTAATTTGAGGCTATAGCGAACTGTGTCACATTTATTCATTGTTTCCATTATACGTACATGTTCCCTGGAAGATTGACGTATGAATGGTTACACATATTGCCTCATTTCCATCTTCTAAAACCTCTTGTTATTCACCCTGTTTGGCAGATGAGACCATCAAAGACATTAAATCACTCCCCAGAGTAGCCGAGCGATGCTCTGGGTGAAGCTAGTTTTGCCACTAGATGTTTAAACTCTGAAGGTGAGAATTGGGCTTAGCTCTGTATCACACATAATACCTAGCTCAAGTTCTGATACATAATAAGTAATAAGTATTTGGACTGCTTCTTTGAGTTTCTAGCAATGCCATTCCTCCTCTTCACTCTTAACTTTCTCATTACGGATTTATGTATCATTACATATAAATATGCTTCCTCAACTACTGCAACTAATTGACCATGAATCCTTACAGTACTATATAGAAGTCTTAAGAAGTTTTTTTTTTAATTTCTAATATAAAAACTGCCTTCAGGGGGTGGGAGAGTTGGATGAAGAGTTAAGAGCACTTGTGACTCTTCCAGAAAGACCAGAATTTGGCTCCTAACCGCCATGTCAGATGACTCACAGGGCACCTGACTCTAGCTCCAGGCGATCATATGCCCTCTTTTGGGCTCCACGGGCACCTCACACATGTGGGTACACAGAGAAACATATACATGAATAAAAAGTAAATATTTAAGAGAAACTGTGCTTTGTAGTGGTGATCATTCTGACTTTCCTTGATGCAAAGGGATACATTAAGTCATTCCGATCCTTTGAATAATGTTCACATATACTGCTGGTTAATGTTCACATTAATAAAACATTCTAAAGTAAAGTTTGGCTATTATAACAGCAGCCATAAAATGTGTATACTCTCTGAACTGATGTTTGAACTACTGTAACTGTGATAACAAACAAGAGAGAAAGTAAATGACTAATGATAAAGAATAAATTTTAGTAGAATCTTAAACTGGGAACTTACATAGCCATTACAAATATCTCCAGTCTGAGGATATGGCCCTTTGATACAATGCATGCTTAGCATGCAGACAGCCCTAGGTTCAATCCCCAGTACCGCTAGAAGTATTACCTTCAAATAAAATTTTAAAAACTCATTCATGATCACAATTTTGTGTTTGATATATTAATACCAATATAAATAAGTAAAAAGTGAAGCAGAAGCAACGTCAATAATTATAAACCCAGTCACGACGAAGACAATAAATATTAGAGTTTATATCATAATATAGTCCATGGCACAAAGTAGGTGCTCGGGAAGTGCTAAGTGGAAAGAAAGACAGACAGAATGGAAGCAAGCAGAGAGTAATTTAAGAAAGGAATGCCACATGGAATGTTCTGGGCCATCTCAGAGCAAGTTATGAGTTTCAATTTCATTTTCTAATAAACAACATATTCACGTAAGACTTAATAAGAAAAAATAAATACTTCCTACAAGAGAAGAAAAGGTGGAAAAGCAAACATGGACGCATGGAGGGAAACTATGCCTGGGAAGAGAAAGATCTATTTGGAGGACTCAAAGGGTATTTTTCAGATCAGAAATTTTTCTCATACAACGAGAAGAAACAGCTGTCGAAGCTCCTCCTTTTTGCTCTGAACACAACTTTAGAAATGAAAAAGGAAATGGGAAACAGATCACAAAAATGAGCTTCTTGTCCTTTGAGATAAAAATCTCCAAGTGAAGTTGGTCACTTGGGCGTGGGCCGCAGGGGACTATACTCCCAGGGAAGCCCTTGGCGTGTAAAACAGGCAGAGCCCTGGGGGGAAATCCTGCCATACCACATCATCTCTGAAGTAGCTTTTATAATGAGCCGTCAAGATACTCTATTTGACTAAAAATAAGGACTGGGTGAATTCACAATTTGTAATTGATGAGAGCCTTTGGCATATATCTGACATCTTCTTTTTGAGCTCCTCTTTGATGTGATGTATCAATTGATTTTTCTCTTCTCCTATCATTGTTCTCAGATTTGTACAACAGAGCCCTTTGTTTTCCAAAAGTGATTAGCATGAAATGTGACTTACAGTGTCCTCAACTATGTGTTCTATAAATGGTAAATGGTTGTAATTACTATAAGATGAAAGTCATATATTGGGTACATTCTTGTAATTATTATAAAGAAATGGTCTGGTCATGGTCTCAAATCAAATTAAAGAGGCATAAAATTCAATTTCATTTTCTCAAGATCTGTGTAAAAGTTGAGCACACACAAAATGGGGTTTCAAATGGAATACACTGGCACAGAAACAATTTCTGCACAGATGTTGTGAAATGGCATATTTCTAGAATTTCCCATGCCATCTAGAAACCCAGTGTGTGTGTTTTTTATTTGGCCACCACACTCTCAATCAAGGAAGTGCTAAGATATGGTTTAGCAGGTCACTGATCCCTCTCTTTCATTTCCTCCTTGAGGAAATAAAACATGAAAGTAAATGAAACCTAAAAACGTAAGGACGAAAACACTGTGCTGACGAGGCTACTCCTGGAACACAGAAATAATAGTTTAGTGCTCGTGTTCATGGTCCACATGTGTACTTATGCAATATATTTAGAATTTCAAAGTCAACATTAACACACTGTCAAAAAATAGCCAGTAACAAGCACTGGCAAAGATACAGAGCACTGGGATCTCACACACTTCTGGCAGAAGATTGAAATGGTATAGACACTTTCAACCACAATCTGACAGTTTCTCAAAAACTTTAACCTCAAATTATTGCATGGCCCAGCAATCCCACTCTCAGTTGTATACTCAAGAGAACTGAAAACACACGACCCTCAAAAATCTGTGTGTTCACAGCAGCTGGATGTTGGGAGCAACCGATTCCTTATACCCCAAGAGTAGAAATCTAAAAATCCACCCATGGTTAACTAGGTTAAAACACATGGTATGGCCATGCAATGCAATACTAGAAAAAAAGGGGCTGGAGAGATGGCTCAGAGGTTGGGAGCATTGCCTGCTCTTCCAAAGGTCCTGAGTTCAATTCCCAGCAACCACATGGTGGTTCACAACCATCTGTAATGGGGTCTGGTGCCCTCTTCTGGCCTGCAGGCATACACACAGACAGAATATTGTATATATAATAAATACATAAATAAAATAACACAGGCTCTTTTAAAAAAATACTAGACAAAAAGCAGTGAAAGACTGATATAGCTGCATCACTGAAATCCACAGCTAATGAAAAGGGTCATACATAAAGACAATAAATTTTTGATCTTTTTATATGATAAGTACAATAGAGGTGAAATCATACCTGACTACCAAAAGCTGAGCATAAAAATGCAGAGGGCCAGAAGGAGAGAGAGCACAAGCAAGGAACTCAGGACCGTGAGGGGTGCACCCACACACTGAGACAATGGGGATGTTCTATCAGGAACTCACCAAGGCCAGCTGGCCTGGGTCTGAAAAAGCCTGGGATAAAACCGGACTCGCTGAACATAGCGGACAATGAGGACTACTGAGAACTCAAGAACAATGGCAATGGGTTTTTGATCCTACTGCACGTACTGGCTTTGTGGGAGCCTAGGCAGTTTGGATGCTCACCTTGCTAGACCTGGATGGAGGTGGGTGGTCCTTGGACTTCCCACAGGTCAGGGAACCCTGATTGCTCTTCGGACTGATGAGGGAGGGGGCCTTGCTTGGGGGAGGGGGAGGGAAATGGGAGGCGGCGGCGGGGAAGAGACAGAAATATTTAATAAATAAATAAATTAAAAAATAAAAAATAAAAAAATGCAGAGGGCCTGCTCAATCATGAGGAGTTTTTGTCTTTTGAGTGTGGAAAATATTCTGGATCTAATGATCATGAAGAACTCAACTATGTGTTTCGAAAGGATGAACTGTATGTAATATGAGTTACATGAGCTATCATTTTAGTGATGCAGTGCTAAGTAGGCAAATCTAATGCTAAAAGGATAGAGTTAAAATAAAGATGATTGTTCAAATAACATCGGTATCAAAACTTAGAAAATTCAGTAATTCCCAGCTTATTATTTAAAGAGGGGATGTTGAGCCTCTACTGTATGCCAGACACTATTCTTGGTGCTGTGAATACAGAAATGAACACAACAAAGTCCTTGCTCTCATGAACATGACATCCTAATAACCCAACTTTATACATTTTGGGGGGTGTGTATGACTTTAGGATTGGAAGGATGCCCAGAAATAGCTGGTAAACTTCCTTGTTCATTTGTAAAACAGTGCTATTTGCTCTTTTATGTTCTCCAACCCATAGATTCATTTTGAGTGCCAAGTGCAGATGGTTCTGCTTCTAAAAAAATGGCTCCTACACACAGTGGCTCAAAACAGCTATGAAGTAGAATCCCAGTTCTTCACGCAAGGATGCCTAATGTATTTGGGAGGAAAACACATAATAAGTCATGAAAGGCATAGACAATTGAATCCAAGGTTGATTATAATCACGTTAAATGAACGGTTTAGCAAGGCCATATAATAAGAAGAATCTCCATAATATACACTACTTGGGCTCTAGAATGCTGAAGAATGTTTCCTGTTTGGGGGGAATTTCCTTCCAAACACAGCACCATGGACTATGGTGATTATCACTGTTGATAGCATACAGTTATCTATCTTCCACGTCCAAGGGCATTGTGTCTATCAACTTCCCACTCTTTCCTTAAACGCATCCCTTTCTTTCTCCACTCCTCCACTGAGCTTTTCCTACAGTTATTACGCTACTTTTCATGCCCACAGCTTTCTCTGCAGGCTACTTTCCAAACCTAGAATAAAAGTGAACTCCTCCAGGAAACTTCCCACTGCTTTCCATCTCTACTGGCGTTGTTCTATACCACACACAGCTCCTTGGCCGAGAAATCCTTGAGATCAGGGGATCATGTGGTTTGCCACTGTGCCTCCAGTTAAGTTCCAGTTGCACAATGAAGGCCATGAATAAGTTTCTAGAAGTCCTATCCATAGTGATTCTACAAGATTATTCCACCTCAGATACAGGACAGGATCCAGAGTCGAACCTTCATTTGTCATTGATTTGTTTGTACGTTTATGTGTTTTGTAGTGACTTATCTAGCTTTTTTATGTGTTGCTTGTTTGTTTTTCTGTGGATATGCACATGCATGGGTGTGTGCATGTGTGTGTGACCGCGAGAACAGTGTGGTGTGGAGGCCACAGGATAACTCTCAGCAGTTGATCATTGCCACCTTGGGATGCAACGATTAAACTTGGGCTGTCAGGCCTGCATACAAGTGCCTCTTTCTACTGAGCCATTTTACCAGCTTGAAAATACCCTTATTGCTGTGAGACAATGGTCTTGTACTTTGTAAAGATTTGTCACTTGTATTTTAATAAAATGCTGATTGGCCAGTAGCCAGGCAGGAAATATAGGCGGAGTAACCAAGCAGGAAGTAGAGGTGGGGCAAGAACAGGAGAACTCTGGAAGAGGAAAGAGTCAGTCTGCAGTCGTCACCCAGACACAGAGGAAGCTAGACACAGATCAAGCAAGATGTGACTGCCTCACCGAAAAAGGTACCAAGCCATGTGTCTAACACAGATAAGAATAATGGGTTAATGTAAGATGTAATAATTCATTAATAAGAAGCCTGAGCTACTAGGCCAGCCAGTTTATAATTAATGTAGACCTCTGTGTTTTTTTGTTGGTACTGAATGACTGCAGGACCGGGTGGGACAGAAACCTCAGTCAACACCTTATTGCTAGAAAGCTTTCTCTATGGGATTCAATTCAAAGTGGCAGCGTGGTTTACACTGTAAAGTCAGCTTGAGGAACCCTAAAATCTCCACTGGATCATCATCTCTGGAGTTCACATCGTTTCATTATTGAATGGCACACTGGGTGCCAAACTGTAGGGCTTCAAGATATTCTTGTTCCTTAACTTTGTAATTGGACAAGATAGGTGGCTGAGATGATTTCTATCGTGAATCATCCTTCCATGTTTTTAGATGGCATTAGGAAACGAAACCTATCCTAGGATCCTACCACTGCTTTAAAACTCTACATCCTCACACTTGGATGATGGTTACATACAGATGGAGTGACAGACTAACCCCTGAGTTATTAAAATGTAAAAGCTCACATGGTATCCTTTTGTGAACAGTCTCTATGTGGAGTTCTTAATCTCAGCAATGTGAATACGGTATATTTTGTCAGAAATAACGGCCTCAAGAAAGGTTTTCTTCTGGTGCATTTATAACATGGGAATGGTCATGAAGTGAGTGACTAGACAGATGACCCTGAAATCAGCAATATTATTGGAGGAGAGAGGTCCCATAGGCAAACTGAGACAATTTGAATGAAAGACAAGAGAGATACTGTGTAGACGAGAAAGGGACGTTGGTAAGACACACAGCTAAAGAGAGTAGTGCTTGTGAGATATGAATTTTAAGCCCGGAAGAACAAGACAATTACTTTCAATGAATCTAAATCTTCTGATTATCAAAATAGACTGAAAAAAGAGAAAGGAGGAGGAATTTGTAGAGTATATCCCAGGACTTGTTTTCACGTGTAGGACTCACAAAGAGATTCCATGGATGCAATGGAAATGTCATTCTATTTGACCTGTTTGGGCCATGAACATTTTGTAAAAGCAGAAGAAAGAAAGTGTCAATCTTAATTCTAACCATCCTCCCTGCAGCTCATGCTGCACACTCCAGTCAATGACACCGTGCAAATGTTCTTCATATCCTGTCACCCCACTGCTACCAAGTCGCACCCGCAAGCCTGGCATTGTCTTATGAGTTTGAGTCCGCACTATGCACAGTCCCTTCCTCTGGGGTCTGATGGCCTAACCATTGCTCATACAGCAAGTTGCATTGCAGTATCTGCACTGTGGTTCACAGTTTTCTAACCTAAAACAGCTCTGTTTATCAAAATCTGACTTAACGTTTTTAAAGATCTAGTTTATATGTGTGGGGGTTCCACATCATCCTGCTAGGGAATTGTCCTCACATTGATCTATGCAACAGACCACTTTGTATAATGGAAGTTTTCAATGAAAGGGGATTTTGTATCATCAGGGAACTGAATGCCGTGGAAATAGCTACAGGCACTTTGGGATATTGTTCTGGAGTTGGGAGGTTGGCCTATCTAGTCAGTGCCGGAAGTGCTGGAAATATTCCATAACACACAGGGTAACTCCCCACAATGAAATATCCAGCCCACAATGCAGTTGGGCTCAGATTGAAAAATTCTTCTGTTAGCTGAGTGTGGTGGCCTGGGCCTGTCACCCCAGCTACTTAGAAAGCTGAAAGAAGCAAATCACAGAGTCAAGTTTAACATCTGCCTGGCCTGCAGAGTGAGTCAAGACAATCCCAGGAATATTTAGTGAGACCCTGTATTAAACCATAAAAAAGGCCAGAGATACAGTTCAGTGATAGAGTTCCTGGGTTTGAGCCTTGGTGCTGAAAAAGAAGAGAACTTCTGATTTGGACATGTGCAAGTGTTGTTTCTTCAACTGAACAAGAAGCTCTCTGTCCAAGAACGTTGCCACTTGCTATGTCTAGGACAAGGCTAAGATAGCATTCCTTCAGAAATGACTGGATTAGACAGCCCTGCTGAGAGCTGTCGTGAGGTACACAGCCGGTGACAATCCATGTTCAGCAGGTCAACCCCTCAGAGGCATGATTCCCTGGTGGGGAGCCCCACCCGGAAAGGGTGTGGGGTCCTTGGCTGTGGAAACCAGTTGCTCCTATCTGTAATTTCCCACGTGAGTCACTTCATTTCTTCCCTAGGAACTTCATTGCTTCTCTAATAACAGCTTTGGGTGAATTCCCACTGTTGGTGTGTTTATCTTGTGAAAATATTCCATCTGCTGGGCACACATATAGTTTTGGAGGGTCAGAAGGAGGATTTCTACTATCTGTATCATTTTGGTAACTAGAAACAATACTAGGATATTTGACATGACTCGGACAGAGATAGGATTCTCAGTCACAAAGACAGCCTGTTACACAGCTAACTTTAGACTCCAGAACACATCCAAGGCTGGCCAGGTGCTCCTGAAGACATTATCTGGTTGCCAATAGAGCCAAATACATGAGGCCATTCTCCGGGTGGTGTTTATTGCTGATTCAAGGTCAGAGTTTGAAACAACTTTAGGCATAACTCCCTGAAGCATTGGACCTTTCTGCACACACTCCCCAAACTCAAGGTCCAGCCAATTGCTGATTGTCAGGGAACCCACACCAACTTAGAGCTTCGTGCATGGGTCAAGGTGACATCCCTAGCCCAAAGAATCTACGTGAATTATCATGTGTTATGAAGGTGGGTCGGGCCCTGAAAGTGTCCTTTGTTAGAATTGTCCATGGTTTGGCTGTGAGAGGCACAGAGGAGGAGCAGCAATGCAGAGATAGGAGAGAGGTAGCAGCGGCGGAGAGGAGGAGGCTTTGTACAGATACGAAGGAGGAGGTTCCTGAAGGAGAGAAGTGTGAGAGACGAAGAAGAAATGGTGTGAGGGAGAGAGAAAGCTATGAGGAAGAGCTGTTGTATCCCTGTGGCAGTGTGGAGATTTGTAACTGTGGAGGCAAGGAAGATGAGGCTGTAGAGAAAAGAGATGCAGAGCAGAAATGGATGCAAAATTAAGATGTGTAGCCATGTGAACACAGGTGTTGCTTGTAACTATAAAGGGAGGCTATTTAAGTTGAAGTGAACGAGAAGGTCACCATCAGGAAAGTACCTGTGTGTTTCTTTGTTCTTGGGTTACCTTACTTTCCCCATCCGATAGAAAAGTCTAGCAACCCTCCGATAAGACTCTGTCCTAAGTCCTGCTGCTCGCAGGCATTCTTTTAATTACCCTGGAGCAGATCTGGGAGCTGGCCTCCTGCAGTCTGCATCAAGACACCATCAATCTGATCGAATAGAGAAGAAAACTCTGAAGCCACAATGATAGGTTTGGCCTCGTCTTCCTTTTGAGTAAAGGAGTATACATTTTAAAAGTGGTACTGTAGAGGACCTGCATGGGTCTATACCAGGTCCTGTGTGTGTGTGTGTGTGTGTGTGTGTGTGTGTGTGTGTGTGTGTGTGTTATTGCTTCCAATTGAGTGCTTCATGACATTCCTGAGCATGCAAATGAGTGGATCTCTGACTCTTGAGCTTTCGTTTGGGCAATTTTCTTTCTTTTTGTTTGTTTTCTCCAAATCCAATGTGTTAGTTTTTGTTTTATCATACTATACTATACTGTACTGTACTACACTACAGTACATTATATTATTATCCTATAAAAGTCTGTTTTCTAATGAGACAGAAAAGGGATGGATGGATCTGTATGGAAGGGGAGGTGCAGAGGAACTGGGAGGAATAGAGGAAGGGGAAACCATAATCAGGATATATTATGTGAGAAAAAATCCATTTTCAATAAAATGAAAAAAATAAAATCTTTAAAAGAAATGACACTATACACTAGTGTTCAAAACCCTTCCTTCATAGTCCTTTATGGGATGGATGAATCTTAGTAAGGAAATGGGGGCACCAATAGGTCCAGAAACTTGTCCTAAAATTGTCAATTAAGATGGAACTCTAAAGATCTCAGAATGGTAGCATAACCTGTAAGTATAGACTCAGGAGACAGAAGAAGGAGGATCACTGAGTTTGATACCAGCCTGGTCTACATAGTTATTTCAAGGACGAAATAGTGAACCATTGCCTCAGACATGTGCACAAAGCAAACGAAAGGAGAAGCAGTGCTCTCAGCCTCAGAAGTGGTTAAGAATCATGCGTGTTTAGGTAGCAACTGCGATTTAGCAGTATTTTAATCCATTCTGAAAATGAGATGTTCTATCATATCAACCCTGCAGCAGACCTCACGGATGGTACTTAACATCATTTCTCCAAACCCATGAGGACCATCTAGGAAATGAAGCTGCCCAGAAGGAGACTGAATACCAGCTATGTGTGTCCTAGCAGCTAAGCCACAACTAACACAGGAATTACTGGAAGGTCATAATATGCGCTAGTCGCGAATCTCATGTTACCGGCATCATCTAAACAAAGAGCTGTGGAGAAGACGGTAGAACTGTCTGATGAGGATATCTTACAGGGTCATTTTAAATTGGATCAAAACCCTTACAGCATCTTTAAAAGTCCCTAATGGTCTGGACTGCAAAGTGAACTTGAAAGAAAAGAATATAAAAGTTCTTATAATTAATGGGACCAACTGTTTGGGCTATGATTGGGAGAAAATTCATTTAGGATTGTCTCAGAAAGCCCTATGAAGCTCTCTCTAAGCAGTTCCTTCAATATTTCTTCCTGTCATATCTAACATATACAGTAATGACCATAATAATTGATATTTGTTGAACCTTTACCATCTGCTGAGTCAATGCTAAGAATTGTACAGGTATAGTCCTTTATTCTATCCAGTTCAAAAAAGGCACAAAACCCGGGTGGAGGTGGCTCATGCCTTTATTCCCAGTACTTGGTAGGCTGAGGCAGACAGATCTCTGTGAGTTGGAGGCCAGCCTGGTCTACAAAGCAAGTTCCAGGACAGCCAGAGCTGTTACACAGAGAAACTCTGGAAAAACCTGCAAGACTATTAATAACTGTAGGAAGTCAGTCAGTTAAGAGCTGACTAGAGTTGGGTCTGGCGATTTTGAACATCTCTTACTTAGGAGGCAAAAGTATCACTGAAGACGTAGGACGGAAGCTGGATTTGAGAGAACCAAGAACACTGGTAAATGAGGGTGTAGAAGGGACAAATCTAGGCCATGTTTAAGTAATAAGTAATCTGGAGAAAATTGTTAACCTAAAAGAAATGAAGGATGAGGTACATGATAGGTAATAGGGACTGTAAAGCATGAAAATTATTCTGCACCCCAAGATAGATATGAGTTCGGTTATATGTCAGAACCACCCAAATGCTTTACTCAGTTTGTGTTACTTGTGTCAATGATCTGAGCTCCACTAACCTCAGCTACAACATGGGAATAATGATCCTAGGTTCCTTCCAGGTGGTGGGAAAGTTGAACCATGTCGGAGAGTAATGTACAGGCTAGCAAGGTGCTGCACACGTGGTAGAAAGGCTGTAAGAATGCACTGTCATTTCCTAACTCACAAAAATAAGACAATTCCAATACGGCTTTATAACTCGAAATCTTGACTTAGATTACGTGTGGAGGAGATCTCTGTACATTGTCATTTCTTTATCCTCTGTCAATACCCTGAAACTTGTTCAAGGGCAGTATGGTCTATAGAGCAAGTTTTAGGACGGCCAGGGCCACACAGAGAAATCCTGTCTCAACAAACCTTAAAAACAAAACAAAACGAAATGAAACAAAACGCAGACCTTAAAATTTGTCTAGACAAGTGTTGGAAAGTCTTCTTTCCTAAGGGCCAGACTTTGTTTGCTGGAGTGATTTGCTACCATCCAAAGCACTCAGGATTTTCCCTTTATCTTGATCCCCACTCTCACACTTAAAGCAGAATGTAGGGGCCCTGGAGAACAAAATTGCAGGCAATAGATTTCTTTCAACCAGGTGCACATGCGGTTCTCTTGAAGAGGTTTCCAGGAAGACAAAGAACTTTATTCTAGAATTATTGCTCTCCAAAAATCCTTCTTTCACAGTCCCAGAGTTCTGTCTTCGGAGGTTCTCAAGGAAGGGCCTTGTCTGGAGGACGAAGGGTAGACATTATATTACAGACAATGTTCCCAAGAAAGAAACTTTGCATGGAAAGTGGGCCTGCCTTGTTAGGGGCTTCTTTTTTAAATTACATTTATTTTATTCTTTTATGTGTATGAGTGTCAGCCTGCATTTATGTATATACACCACATGCATGCTCGGTGCCTACCGAGCTCAGCAGAGTGCATCAGATCCCCTATGACCATAGTTTCAAATATTTGTGAGCTTGCCTTGTGAATTGCTGGGAAGTGAACCCAGATGCTCTGCAAGAACCCCAAGTGCTCTTAATCATTGAACCATCACCCGAGCCCTGCTAGGGGGCTTTTAAAATGATCTCTTTTCCACCGATTTTCATATTGTAGAAGCAACAAGGTAAAGAAAGCATATGATTCTTTAGGTAGATCTAAAGCAAGGGTTGATAAAAATGGTCTTGAAGAAGGCTAGCAATATTAACCGAATGCAGGATCAGGAAAGAGAGATGATCCAAAACACTGACCTAAGATGCTGGTGGAATTTGCCATGGGTGTTCATAGTCCTGAAGCCATTACACACATTTCTCATATTTGTCACAGTGAAAATGTGGCTTAACCCCCAGGTTCTAAATGAGCAAAACTACAGAAAAACATTCCCAAATTCAATCAGAAGCCCTGTCAGTGATGCTCATCTGTGGATCGTAGCTTTAGCAATAATGAAGGCTCAGATCTCTACTCAGATTAAATACGTGAGCATCTCAGAAGAAGGACTGGCAGTGCAGCCAGGGTGGACAGCAGTACCATTCTCATCCAGGGAAAGCACTCAAGCACAACGTTTGCAACACAATGGGGAGAGGGATCAAGAGAGTGTCCCTGCTCCTTCATCTTGCAGGCACCTTACAACACTGAAGGAACCCACATTTGGGCCACAAATTTGTGAGAGAGCAGCAAAGATGGGAGGGGCTGCAGGCAGGAGGGGTAAAATGATACAATTATATTTTAACTAAAAATAAAGTGAATTTACAAAGAAGAAAGACTCTTACAGGAGGGGCTCAGGAGCTCCCACCCTTCCTGAGGGACTAGTGGCAATAAATGGTTGATGGGGGAGGTGTGTCGTTCTCATCAGGTATATAGACACTAAGATAAAAAGCTGCCTAGGCTCCAGTAAACAGCATCTTCCCCAAACTCATGCCTGAAACCGTGACTAAATTCACTGGGTAAAAAAACGAGGACATGGAAGTAGGAGGAAGTCTTGCTGGCAAGAGGAGATTCAGTGAGAAACGGAGGGGAGAGCAGAGACCATGGAGTGGGAAGAGCTTAACTAATTAAAGACAAGTAAGAGATTGTCAAAGAGTAAAATAAACAAAGAGGGAATACACAGAGGCTGGGGATGTAACTCAGTTGGGAGAGTATTTGCCTCGAATGTATGAAACCCTTGAGCACTAAAACCACATAAGCCTGGCATGGTGGCTCAGAAGTCTAAGGTTTGGGGAAGACTATGCGAGACTTGTCTCAAAAAGAAAAAAGAAAGAGACAATACCACAAATGACCAGATGGAGTTTGGAATTTTTTACATAATAGACTCAGCCACCCACAGGTGCCAGACACTGTTTTGGGTAAGCTCTCTAGAATCTGTCTTTTAACATCCCACTTCACCTCCCCCATGATTCAGTGAAAAGTGATTACCGTGGTTCACAACCATGACCCTGAATCACTAGAGATTGCTGATCTCACTTATAATAGTGACTGCAGTCTATTTTCGTTTTTCAATATTTGATATAGGCCTTTTCGTTGAGTTACAGTTTTCAATTTCAAAACTGCATTTTGAGTACTGTCAAGTTCATTGAGGCAGAGGACGATGATGAAATGTTCTATCAAAGTCAAGTGTTACCGTGTCGTTTGCAACCTAACTCCCACAGAGGCCTGGCATGGCAACTTCATCACCTAAGACTTCAGGCTGATGCTCAAGTCCAAGTGTGGCTCTTGCAAGCGTTCAGCAGACAAAAGCATAGAGAACTGAAGCATGAAATTGCTTTGAAGTGATGAAACAAAGATACATTTTTCATCCCAATCAAATCGTCTCTGGAAATAGTAACAACAGGTTTACTTGATGCCCTTGGAATGTAATCTCCAGCATTGGTTTTGACACCTTGGTCTCCTGTTCTACATGTCACATTATAATTCAGCCCATGTGCCTCAAAATCACTCA
>NC_022035.1:17704652-17719995 GCF_000317375.1 Microtus ochrogaster | reverse complement strand
TCTTGTCCTAGCTACATGGATTGACATGTAGTCGCTGCCTCGTCTCCCTCCTCAGCTTTCCCTGCATCAGCTCCCAAGGATCTTCAGATCTCCACTTGAACGTCTCATTCTATAACAGGCCCCTGAAACAAGCTGCCGCGGGAGGTAGTTTATGCTTTTCACAGCACAGCCCACAAATGAGTGATGTGCTATGAAGTACATTATAATAAACAGAGGGTGTATTTATCAATCCCGCTTCCACGCGTCTATTTACTCAGTCATTCAAGACATGTCTATTTAGTCATAAAACTAACTATCTCAGATTTGAAATAAGCACCGAAGACTCAGTATTTGGCTTTTTTCCCTGGTGCTTGCAGAATGATTCTTCGCAGCCAAGAATGAATCAAGAAAGAACACACTAAAAGTATTTGGTGCTAAAAGTAGCAGTTCTCCGGGTACTGAGGGCAGGAAAAGGGTGTCTGGAAATGTTTAAAACTCAAAAATTTCACATTGATTTTGAAAATTCTGTTAAATTTTTGCTAACTACTCCAGAGAAAATGTAGTGGCAAGATATATCCATGTTCAGAGACACGGATGGAACGCGGACTGTTCCCAGGCATCACACAGCATTTTCTTATGAAACCTTGATCTAACTCTGAGATAATCTTTATCTTTACCAACAGTTAAATACATGATGGTTGATTTTTGATGAATAAGCAAGTATTTTTAGTTGAAATGTAAAGATACATCACTTTTGGACATGAACTTCTAGCACATGGCTTATAATTTTTACTCCAATGTCATCATCCTAGAAATATATTGTTATTGATGATGTTTTAACAAAAACTATGTGTTCATTAATAATTATTAGAAAACACCATCTGAACCGGTTAGGGTGCCTTAAGCATGCAATTCCAGCATTTAAGTGGTGGAGGCAAGGGAATGGCCATGAGCTTGAGCTACAGAGATTCTGCCTCAAAAGAAAAAAAAATAGCAGGAATTAGTGCCCAGTTTACAAAGGGTATGTACTTTTTCAGATTTCAAAGTAATATATTACTTTGGAGTCACGTCAAAAGCTGGAAGTAGATTGGGGAAGTGTGGCATCTAAAATATTTTTCTTTTCTTTTTTAAAAAATAAGCCCAAAAATGGTCTAACAAATAACATGTACAACTCCTTGTTTTAAGTTTATCATATTAAATGGGGGTTCAAAGAGTCTACTCCCTTTTCTTTTGAGAGTGACAATTTCCTATATAAAACATTAAAAACTGCTTTGTTGCAGCTGTTTTCATTAGCAGAATTACTCATTCTTGTAGATGACCAAATTATAGGATCTTTTTAGACCCACAAGGCAATAGCTTGATTAAGGCTTTGCTAGGCCCTGGAAAAGCATGAGAATGGGAAGACCAATGTGAAAGGTGCAGCGAAAAGCATCTACCCCAGTGGAAGGAATGGGTGTGTATGTAAGCACAGCTTTAAACCAATAGTTCCTCAGCCAGAGCGTCAATTCTTCATCGGGTAAACATCATTCATGGTATTAGAACTAAGCTGGGCTGAGAGAAACCTGGACATTCTAAGATATGGAGGGGGGAAAAGGATTAGGAGCCCATAGTTTGTTGGAATTTTAGTAATGTATGGACCCTACATGTACCACAAAGTCAGCTAGAGGACATTTTTCTAGACTAGCTTATAAAACTAGATAAATCTAATAAGTTTAAAATAAATTTAAACTCATGATCCACCTGCCTATGCCCCCCCCCAATGTTGAGATTGTATATCCAGGTACTTGATCGCAATTTACTCACTTGAAATATACAATTCAAGATTTTTAGTACATGTTAGTGTTAATCTGTACAAACATTACTGTCATCAATTTAAGAGCTTTTCAAAAGCACCCAAAAGAAACTCCATACTTTCATGTACCTTCTTCTAATATTCTTTGTTATCATCTGACAACCTTCATTTCTTCTCTATAAATTTTCCTATCTTGATACTTCATATAAAAGGAGTCGGAGTCTTGAATCTGACTTTAGTCACTGCAGTGTCCACAAGGCGATCCATGTATTTCTATGTATTAGTATCTGTTTATCAAATGAATACTAATCTATTGCATATACGTGACATATATATGTACGTATGTATGTATGTATGTATATTTACATGCTCTATAGTGGAAATTCTATCTTTGGGTTTCATCAACTAAGACTCAAAATTAGATCTACAGAAACTTGAAGAGAATCCTTGGGCACTTTTCTGAGGCACAGAGATTGCAATCCAAATCAACATGTCTTTAACATGCCAATTGCTATGCTAGATGGAAGTCTAATGGGAAAAATTATATGGCCTCTCTTTACAGAAGATAGGATGCTCAAAGGAAGACTGAGAAGGCATTTCCGGGCTGAAGACATAGCTCAGTAGTAAACCCATCACCTAACATACACAACCCCTGTACCAACAAAGTGCTTTTCTCAGTTACAGTGTCCTTAGTCATCCTTCATCTTGGCTGGTCTGAAGTGCACATTCATTGGGAACGGGTGTCAACCTAAATAGCTAGGCAGGAATATTGGCTTAACCTGGACTTCATACATTCTGTGCTATATGGCACCGAGTATGGTGTACATATGCCAAGTAAAAATTGTCTGTAATCTTACAATTGAACAGTTTGCATGGTAAGTACTCTATACGTCTCTGTGCTCATCGAAACATGCCACAGGAGAGTCCGTGAGAAAGCAGTCTAAATCTGACTTGGTTCCTGTTAGGTTCTTCCTTTTGGAATTTCAACTACTTCATTAGAATCCTGGAATTGCATCTGATTCATTCTTGACAAGACCATATGCGCACGTTTGGCCAGATTCTAGTAAAATAGCTATTCCATGCCATGTTTCCGCATTCTGCCATTTGTAAAATTAGCAATTGCAGGGAAGCAAAAGGCTACTTGCTGTTTTGCTGGATCAGCACCTCATTTGCTCTACTTGCCTATGCTGTGAGTAGAATTAAAGAATGCACAAGTTTGTCTCTAGATAAATAAATTTGGATGCAAAATAGATGCAAAGCTGCATCTTGAGAGACAGGGTTCATTTCAATCTCAAACTAGCTCTCATATCAAACATGTAACACTTGGGCTTGGAAGAAACCTTCCTTCTGCTCCGGAAATGTGCTTTGAGAATGGGAAAGCCTGTCCACCACCACGGAGGCCAGCAGTGATTTTCTTTGTTTCCGAAAGGGTAATGTCAGTTATGTGACTCTCTGTACTCAACTTCCTCATAATCACTTATGTTTATGTGGAGCCTGAGAGTTTTGCAATATCTTCACATCCTCCCGTTTAATTTGCACAACAATCAGGCAACGACTGAGGAAGAAGGATTATCCTACTGAATGGGCAGATACAGAGGTTGCAGACAAGTGACTTTAACAGTCGCAAACCTCAGACCTCGGAGCCAGTTGTAACGAGTCTTCTTACACTTCGTTCCTTTTTGCTGTCTTAATGTGTTGGGGGCCATTTTAGGATTAGCATCCTGCCTGGGGGCAGGGATCTTATGTTCTTTATGCCCACTTCTGGACTGACATCCTAATTTGACATTTCCTAAAACCTTACGGGCAGCAGAAGGATGACAAAAGTAATTTGGACAAATTTAGGCCAACTTGATAGGGAGGATAAAAGGAATCAGTTAAACTTGATGGAAACAGAATTTTGTCTTCAACTATTTTTGCCTGGCTGAGGTCACTGACTCCTTCCACTTTGTGAAGATTTGGAGAGAAGTGGAAGAGGCAGAGAGTTTTCTGCCGTTTTTCAAAGCCAACCCTATTGCCTGCTTGTCCTCGACTGCATTATTGGAGGGTGAAGTAATATGGACTGGCTGGAAGCCTCCCTGTAAGAGACCCATGGACTCCCCCTGCCAGGGATACTTGGCTAGCTCTGGCTGGCTGCACAGGAGGCATAGCTAGTACGCTCACAGCCTCTCCCAGGAGAAAGCATGACCCTTTTGCTGAATTGGCAAGCATCTTTCCGTGCTTGCTGGGATTTCCAAAGAGTAGCTATAGAGCAAGGGTCTCAAAGGCAGAGTGATGGTTAATCAGGCCTGAGCTCTGTGTCTTCCTAGCTGTGATGCCTTTATCAACGTGCGTGTGAGTGTCTGCTTTCCCATCAGTAGCATGGGGATGGTCCCCTCTGTCTCATAGCATCTGGGAGGATCATAAGACATGAAGCAAGGAAAGCATCATACTACTTTCAATGTATTCTCAAAGATTAATAACATTTATGAACACATTAAAGGTAGCGATGATTAGGGTCAAATGTGAGGCAGTTCTGAGAGTCCTCTCTTCTTTCTCCTTTGCTGGACAGAAATGGCTAGGCTAGAGAATCTGCAAATGGCATCTACGTTGTTTCTGTTCTTATGAAAGCTCGTTAACTATCGATAATTCCCATCCCACCTACTGAACCCCTCCCACCACCTGGCTATCATTTCCTTTCTTTTAACTTTTGCTATACTTGATGGCACCATGACTGGATCTGGCCTAGGATTTGTTCTAAGTGCCTACCATATGTTTTCAATGAAAGGGAACGTCTGGATCCTGGCTGCATTGAAAATGGCAATCACACATGGACTGATAAATTGACTGGGAGAGTTTTTTAAGGAGCTTTCAGTTGTGCTTCCAATGCCCATCATACAAGATGTAATGTTCAGGTTGGAACAGCAGTGTGGCTTTGAAATAAACAAAGGTCCATTCAAGGAACAGCCCTTAACTGAGACATCTTCAGAGGCGTGTGGCCAAATGGTTATTATTATAATCCACAGGAGTTCTGTGGCAAGTGGATCCCTGGGCTCTAACAAGTGCTTTCTACCATTCCCCCCACTGTAAGGCACAGATACTAGGCCATCCATGAAGCGAAGGCAACAGAGCTGTTAAGGTCCATGAAAGGGACTAGAGATGCAGGGATCTTGTGGAGCCAATTATTCCCTATTATGTCAGCAGGGGAGAAAGCGCTGCCACACTTTCTTTAAAGAACCGAGAGCTTCATATAAAGAGGTAAAATGGTAGATAGAAAAGAAAAATGAGGGCAGAGGTGAAGGGACAGATTGATAAACACACTGCATTATATTCTTTGAGTGAGAAAAAACTTGATTCGCCCACCTGGCCGTCCTTAGAAAATGGACTCCGGGAAAGTAAATACACTCACTCTGAAGGGAGGTTTTGGGTTCAATTCAAGGAAATAAAACTAAGTCTAGTTCTAAGAAGCCTCTTGTGGTTGAGGACTAAAAAGACAGAATGATTGAATTAATCTGTCACATCCTTCCCCATGATTGCAATAGGTACTTAGTGCATGGAGCAAACCACATAATTGGTTCATAAAGCATGCTAAGCTCAAACCTAAGTCATAGGGATGGAAGCCATAATACCAAGTCCCTTGCAGCTACAAATCAGATGAAGGCTGAAGCCTTCATACTGCCTAGCTACAGGGCGATTACCTTACCACCTTGTAAATGTGCTTGCCAGGAACACCATCACAGTTGGAATTCTGGGCTCTTGCTCCTGTCTGAAACTTGACAAGGATAATGGAATTCCTTTTAATACCAAACTGTATAAAAGTACATCCATCATTTTAAGATTCTGAGTGGAATAGCTTAGACCTAATTCCTTCTCTCTACTGATCATTAGGGAATGCACATACTTGTGTGTGCACATCAAAAAAAATGGAAAAGGAGTCAAATTTTCATATTACCCAAGGAAAAAAAAATGACCCGATACCTGGTTGAATTCTAATTGATTATCTAAAGAGGAAGATTCAAAACAGAAAAGCCACAAGCCGTAAAGAGTACAGAAGTAGAAGAGGTAGCCTATAGACATGGGGAAGGCTACTTTCCCTTCAGAATCCTCCATAAACTTCCCTTAATACTTAATGATCTTAGAAAGCATTGCCTAAGCGTGTGTGGTGAAGGAATTAAGAAAGGAACTTAACTGTATACTATTCAGGAACCTTAGCATGATATATGCAGCATCACAGGAGAGAATCAAGGGTCCACCAGCTTCAAAAGGAATGCAAACATTAAGGTTGAGATACTTGACTCTTCCTAACTAGGGAATTACAGTCAGAAGGTAACAGGGACTTCCTGGGCTCCCAGCATAATTCTCATCATGGATCCTTGTCTGCATAAATCATGGCTTGTTCTACATTATCATGCTGTCTCTTTACAAGTCATGGGTTTTAGCATTTTGATTTTTTTCTTCCATTTTATTTTGAAGGTGCAGTTACTTGTGTATCATGGATTCAGACTTCAAGGCATAATGATGTACTCCTGTATTGTCTTGTCTGGGCTACTTTTAAACAAAAGTGCCCTGGAAGTATCACAAAACCAACCAGAAGACATTTTAGAGAGAAACATAGCCAGCGAACTGCAAAGCATACCTTTGGAGTTAACATTGTAAAATTCGATTTTATTAAAACAAAGTTATTTATAAGGCAAGTGTTTGTTTAGCTTTTGGCTAATTTAAAGTCCAAAGTGAACAGGCCTCCTACTCTTCTAATAGAGCTTTGACTATACCCCAAGCACCCACACTCTTCAATCACTCAGGGACAGATTTGTCAGCATATAGCTGAGGTTTTCCTGCTTACTGGGAGCTCCTCAAGGGTGTGATTTCCCTTCCGAGCCTGGCAAGTAGCTTGGACCTTGAGGAAGTGCTTAGTAAACGTTTGTTGAATAATTTATGAGAGGAGCATCATTCCACTTCACTGAGTTCTTGCAGCCCATTCCTTAAGGCACCAAACTAGGAGCTGGTGCACCCTTCATGTTAAGAGGATCGAGTGGTTGCCCAGAAAAAGCAAGGTGCCACGTTGAGGTTTACCTGAGTCAAGGGCAAAAACCTAAAATATGTCAGCCCAATTAACGAAAGGTAAATTTCAAAGTCTCAAGAGTCATTGCAGAGAAACTGGTGGAGAATTTGGGATTAATGTTGCTGAAAATGCTCAACTAACTGAAAATGCCCCTTAACTAGACAGATGATATGTGATAGGATCCACCAGTGTTTTTCCACAGGAGTCACTAAATCTTGACACCTTTCATTGCAGAAATTTTCGGTGTCAGTGTGCCATGAAAAGTTGTGTCCCCGTTCACCTTTGAGCTATTGACCCCACTTCTACCACTGTCTGGTTTTGAGAACAGGACGTATGCCACTGTCTTCATCTGCAGGGAAGACACAGCATTTTTATGAATCACATGAGACTTCAGAGATGATGAAATGAGATAATGTTTGTGAGATAACCAGGGCAAAATTCAAAAGTTCTCAATAAACACTGTTTTCAAAGTCTCTTTAAATGTCATAGGAAAAGCTTTTCTTTTTACCTAGCAAACCAAGCGGCACTGTTAAGTTTAACATGCGGTAGAATGTGAAGAAGAACCAGTCCTCAAAAGTCTGAAACCTTGCCTGACCTCTAGAGTGCTACCGAGTCCTCATTCCTATCTCTTGTGCTCTGCTGCTTCTCATGGTTAACCCAGTCCCACAGGCCACCTGTTACAATTACAGGTTCCAAATGGACTAGGGGAGCAGTCCCATAACCACAGAGAAATCCCCACCCCGCAAACACCCAAACATCATACAAACAAGGGCTTCATGAAATTGGGAGGTTTTAGTATTGTGTCTGACTACTGATTCTTTTTTTCCAAGGGATAATCCCAGCACCCCTTGACACAGGAGTTTGGTTTACAGAAACGAACACACAGAAAGGACTCTATGGTTACAAATAATCTCCTATTTTCTTGCTTAGCCCCATTTGTCTAGCACATTGTTCTACCTCCTTTCCTTTGTGCTGAAGCCATTTATATTCTTTTATTAGTTTCATTGCCTTGGAAATTGAATATTGATTATAATTATAAAACAAAGTATGCAAAAATATTAGCACTTTTTTATTTGAAAATAAGAGTTTGCAAGACTTTAAACTTTCTATTAGCTGGAGCCTCCCAGCCAGAAGTATTTCAGGGCTAAATGGCTGTCCTGTTATTCCTCCATTTGCTCAACTTGAGAACCAGGAGTCAAATGACCTTGATTTTTACATGATCCTTGCATGTTGCAGATCTCTACTGTCCCAGAGAACTCCTTCTGTCTGCACTTCAGGGTAGAGCAAGAATAAGTTCACAGAATGGTTTTACACTTGCATGGAAATATTAAATATGTGCCTCCTCAAAGGAATTGAAACAAAAGATGGCTGGAAGATGCTCTGTGGTACCATCCTGGCAACTAAAGAATCCCATTGGTATTTTTTTTCATCGATACCTAAGGGATCCAATTAAATATGTGGATTTTTAAATTGATAAGAAAAAGATCCATCAGATATAAATACAAGAGATGTTTTCCTCTCTAGAGCTACTATTAATGCTAAGTTGTAAGATGGTTGGTAGGGATTTTATAGAGGCTTAAGGGGTTTATAGATTTTAATTGGGACCTCTTTGAAATGAACATGATTAATATTGCTTGTTTTGTAAAATACTTGCATAACCTACAATTAGAGAAGCAAACTCTCCGAACAGTGTGTATGTGTGTTTGTGTATGTGTAAAGTTGGTGATGGGCCTGGATACAGCTACACACAATACTAGAGAAAACCACCATGAATCTGGTCGGTTTAAGGGAAAACTCACAAGGAGGAAAAAACAAAACCCTGAACTTGTATAAGCAGTGAGAGCTATTTATAGCACATGCTCATTGCCTCTGTCTAAAGTCCAGGCAACACAATGGTGACCATTGCTCACGTTTCCTGGGTGATAAGGTCTGTGATCTGTTCTCCCAGCAGGCTTGCTGCCTAATTTCTCTCTGACTTCACAGATGAAGAGGAGACTGTGATAAAGTAACACTTTCCCAAGAAAACAAACATTTCTTCCAAATAAACTTGGAGATTCCAATTTTAAAAAAGCCTAAACCATTGTACTATCTAGATATTCATTGCTATATTTTGTCAGGGCTAACAAGTACTTCAAAATCCAGCAGTAACAGGTGAAAAACTCACTCTGGGGCATCTATACCAAAGGGAGAGAACAGAACACGCCAGAAAGCTGCCTCCACTTCTGACTTCTCATGTTTTGTGTTATCAAAACATAAAACTAAGCCACTGAGCTTCAGTCTAGTCTTGTAAAAGTCTCAGTCTCCAGAATAATGGCTTCAGATCTACAATAGGATGGTTGGGACCAGGACTGCTGAAGGCACAATGTGTACAGGAAAGCCAACCAGCGGCTGGAAAGGGACTCGAACTCTCTCCATTCACTATAGTCAAGCCACATTTGAAGACTTCCTGAATATCCGGCCTCGTTAATGAACTTCCTCTTCCAACTCACTCCCTCCTTCCCCAGGAGAATGCTGGTCACGTGACGCCAGAATGATTGAGAATGACCCTGAGAAAGAAGGCAGGTTAAATGGGTATTTCAAAGATCAGGAAAGGCTGATGGCTCGTTCTGGCCTGTTACACATGTTCTGCTCCCTCTAGGCCTGATGCTCTCTACTACATTTGAGAAGCAGTCAGTGTCTCTCTTTGGTTTTCCCTTCACTGGGTCCCTACTAGCTACATCTTTCTGTGCTTAAGCCTTTCTAGTCTCATAGGAGATGTATCCTTTCTATCTAGTTTCACAATACCTCTATATCTCTAGCTCTGCAAGGTAATATCTTGGGGGCACACTCCCAAAATGGAATGGCCAGCAGAAGTTTCTAGCTATGAAATAAAGAATATGCCCTTCAACCGAAGAATGAATAAAGAAAATGTGGCACAATTACACATTAGAGTACTACTCAGTGGTAAAAACGAATGCTATCTTGAATTTTGCATGCAAATGGATGGAATTAGAAAACACTATCCTGAGTGAGGTAATCCAAATGCAAAAAGATAAATATGGTATGTATTCATTCATAAATGTATACTAGCTATATAAACAAAGGAAATTGGGCCTATAGTTCATGATCCTAGAGAAGCTAAGTAATAAGGTGAACCCAAAGAAAAATATAGAGATACCCACCTGGAAATTGGAAACAGACAGGATTGACTGGCAGGGTTGGGAGCATGGGGGTGGGAGAGAGGGGAGGGTACAGGAGGAGGGTAGGGGGAAGGGTAGAGAAGAACTTGAGGAAATGGGATGGTCAAGATGGAGGAAGGACAGTGATGAGAGCAAGGAGAGAGATATCTTGATTGAGGGAGCCATTATAGGTTTAGCAGAAACCTGGCTCTAGAGAAATTCCCAGGAATCCAAAAGGATGAATCCACCTAGGACCCTGGGCAATAAAGGAGAGGGGGCCCAATCTTGACTTGCCCTGTAGTCAGACTAATGATTATCTTAAATATCACCATGGAGACTTCATCCAGCAACTGATGGAGGCAGAGGCAGAGACCCACATCGGAGTACTGGACTGAGCTTCCAAAGTCCAATTGAAGAGTGGAAGGCATGAGAATATGAATAAGGAGGTTAAGATCATGATGGGTTACCCACTGAAACAGTTTGCCTGAGCTAATGGGAGCTCACCAACTCCAGCTGTACTGGGAAGGAACAAGCACAAGACCAAACTACTTCCTCTGAATGTGGTTGACAGTTGCATGGCTGGGGCAGACTGAGGGACCACTGGCAGTGCCACTGGGATTTATCCCTACTGCATATATTGGCTTTTTGGGAACCCATTCTGTTTGTATGTATACCTTGCTCAGCCTAGATATAGTAAAGGGCCTGAGGATTAGATGGGGGTGGGGTGGGAGGGTGTGTGGAGGGAATGGGAGGAGGGGAGGGAGTGGGAACTTGTATTATTTTTTTTAAGAATTTAATTAAAAAAACTCTCAGCAACAACAACAACAACAAAAAACAATATAAGATGTAATGTCAACCAGACATGCATTCTTAGAACTGCCAGTGAGCTGTTTCAGAGAAGTGACTCCCTGGGCCTCAGTTCCTCATCTACAGCATCCTGTGAGAAACAGCAATCCAAAGCAGGCATAGTGTCACTCACCTGCAGTCCCAGAACTCAAGAGGCTGAGTCAGAGGATCACGCATTCTAAAACAGCCTGAACTATAGCACTAGAAGTGGTCTTAAACAGCAGTAGCAAAAGAGTAATTCAGTGCACAGAATTATCAGTGCTATTAAATGAGATAAAGTTTGTGAATACTTTGCAAAGTCCTGGCACAAATTAAGTACTTGAAAAATGATAGCTTTTATTAATTAGCAGGGCTAGCTTTGACACATACTTCCTTGTACTAAGAAATCACTTAAAACAGAAAGGTCTTTTGGCCAACTACACAACTGTCACTATATGAACATAAACTCCAACCTATTGTTTTTAATTATCAAATAAAAGCTGTATCGACAGTTTGAATATAAAAATTCATAGTGAACTAAAATAATTGGCTTTGCTTGCACCTTTCCGAATGTGTTCATTATAGAAGTATAATGCTAATAAATGAATATGTCAAAAGAACTGTTGATATGATTTCCTTATCCAAGCTTTGTTCTGAGCTTAAGAGTCTAAACAAATCTTTTTAGAGTTGTCAAAGTGTCAATGCACTGGCAATGGCTTGCTTGGCCCCCGTCTGCCATGTCTATTCACATTTTCTATGAATATATCCTATGCCAAAACCTGGACACCACACACCCCCTACCCCAGAAGCTAGAAGTCACAGACATTTTCTTAGAATGAGCCTGGCTGATGTAATTCCTACAGAACGGTAAACAAAATAAATAAATAAAGCATGAACTGGGAGGAGAGGAAGGAGAAGTTTTGGTTGGGATATAAAATAAAGAAGATAAATGAAGACATTTCTTCTTTAAATCCAAGCATTAAGATAGGCAGATTATTACACTAGATTCAAATCTCATCAAAATGGAAATCTATCATTACAGAGTACACTATATAACATCATCAATTGCTGCTGTCCACATCAGATGTTTACTAGGGTTGCCATGGGACAAGAAAGAGAAAGCAAGCCAGACACAGCAGTACACTCCCCTTATTCCAGGCTTGCCAGGCTAAAGTGAAAGACTGGACCATTTAGTGAAATGACATCAAAAGAAGAGGAAGAGGAAAAAATGGAATCTGAAGTGTAAGCTTGGAGGATTATATATCTAGTAAGCTTGGAGTATCAGATCTATATGCATGGGACCTTTGTTGGCATTTGTTACATTAAATGTTGTTTGTTGCCAGAATTAAAGAGCAGAACCCAGGAAAATCAAAGATTAAAATGTGTATCACCTCAACACTCCTACAAGTTGAAAACCCCAAAGTACAGCATGTAAAAAGATGGGGAGATGGCAGAGGATCTGGGGTTTCCTGCATGTCCCTTTATTCCCTTCATGACTAGTCGTGGCTCCTACTGGCAGTTTTCCTAGGCTTACTCTCTTTTTCTGATAAAGAAAGAAGACTATATGCAAAGCCCAGCTAAACACATACATTCCTCAAAGAGGTAAGATTCCTCCTTAGCTGCATGAACATCTAAGCCTACTTAAAAGACATTTTTATTAGAGTCACACATCAAACAAAAGATAAATGTGAAGACCACAACACTAGAGTTACTAGTGCCTAGATGACAGACATTCCTACCTCTCCCTGGCCACCACAATTCAAAACTGAGTCGTGTGTGTGTGTGTGTGTGTGTGTGTCCCCACAGCTGTACATATTGTAAGGCATATGAAATTTAATACTTCACAGGCATTCAAATCTAGTTCCAGTACACAACCCCCCACTGAAGGCCATACTTGCTGAATAAATTGAATGAACTTGTTTATCGTGCAATATTTTCCCTTCACACAGGATATTGTATCTCCATCAGCAAGGAGATATTAATATGCGTATCGTGCCTGCACATCTCCAAGCCTCCTTCCAATCTTGATATTTTAAGATTGTGTATTTCTCTGCAGAAATCGCTTTGGGGGGAAGAGCAGGGTGTTCTGGTGACATTTGCTGAGATCAGACTTTGCTTCTGTGTGCCTCATTGGGGACCAACTCCTTACAATCCCAGTGCACTAAGAGAAATTCAATCATCCTCCCAAAGAGAAATTAGTCATCCATTCTCTCCTCTGCACAGAAAAGGTGATCATGACAAAAAGTCAAGCCAGAGAACCTAAAAACTTGGCCAACAAATGTTGCTCCTCTTTTTACATTTCTGTCTGATTCCTCGAATACACAATGGAGATCCTTAGCTTAAAATGCCATAATAGCCTCTTGCCAATTATCTTAAATGAGCTTGTGTAATGTCTCTCCATATAAACTTTCCACACCCAAACACACTCCAACAGGGTTTGGGGGTGGTACTGGTGATAATCTGAACTATGCATATCTCAGTGATGGTCTAAAAACTTAGTCCAAAGCCCTGGAGTTGGGGGTCCTCAAGATAGTAAATCCATAAGCCTTCTAAAAGCATACCATCTCTATCAAAATTACCTGGTTCTGTGCTTGTAGAGTGGAGTGGCAATACAAAACTGAGTGAGCATGCCATATTTCAATAAGACCTTATTTATAGAGACTAAATGTTCAGTTGCAGATAATTTCTCCAAGGTACACAGAAGCATTCTTCTTTTGACTTTTTTTGCAAATTTCTATAACTGTGACAAATGTTTATCTTTGACTAATTTGTGCACTAGAAGAAGAACAGAGTATCTTGTACAGTTCTTCATTTGTGTAAATAATCACAATTACAATGCTGTGTGAGCTCCTGATAGATGCTAGGTATCAAGCTAAGTGATTTCAAGGGGCTGTCTAAATCTTCACACTATGAGCAAAAGACTGTTTTTACAAATGAGGAAACTGAGGCACACCAAGGCAGAAATGACTTGCCAGGAATTTCATAATTCCAAATGAACGCGGTCAAGGTCAGAACCGTATCTGACTGACTTCCAGGCCCACTTCTTCCTTTACTACTAAATGGTGCAACTGGCAACTCCATACTCATTAAACTCCTCTAGCAGTGTGGTAAGACGAACATAGTGGTTCTAAGAGAAAATTCTATCTGGTCCATGAAGATCTGAGGTGAGACAGCTACAAGTTAGTTAAAATCTGAAGAGCTGAAACTTGATTTTCATTCAAGTATTCAACAAAAGATTAAAAAGGTCCTTGATTCCTTGCATAGATAACAGAGATGAAATGCTAAGCGGAGTCTGAAGGGAGCAGGGGCGGGATGAGCAGAGCTGGTGGCAAAGGGGGAAGGAGGAAATGAAAAACGGTGGGGCTCTTGCATGGCGGGGCTCGTTTCTGGCTTTACTCAATTTCACTTGCTCCTTGTGGATCGCCTGTTCGAGTGGGCAAAATTGCTGAGTGGGTCAGAGTTGAAAATGTGAACGCGCTAAGAGACAGGCAATGATTCAAGAAGCAGCTGATGGGTTCTTCACTATGAGAAGCAAGCATCCCAGAAATAGAGAAGCCATGAGGCATGATTGTGGCTAACATGCAGGCACTGTAAAGACAGGATGGAAAGTGACTGAAGAAAGAGGGGACTGGGCATCAGAGAAAAAGAGCGGGCACCCTGAAACGCTAATAATATTGAAGAAACATCACAGTCCTTTGGCCTTACTTTCTCAAGACAGGTGACAAATGTCCCCTAGGTGTTATGCTGCTTGTTCTCAGAGAAAGCACGTGGAGCTGTCCAGCTGTGAAGATCAAATTTCACTGTCTCCTTCCCTGGATTTAGACTCACCTAGGAAATAGAAAGCCAGGTGGGTCCCTGATGGGGTTTCCAAAAAAGTACAACAGAGGAGGACAGATCCGCTGTTGGCAGGTGGTAGCACACCACGGACTAGGGTCACCAATAGAACAAAGGAGTGAAAGTGTTGCATGCCTGAGTCCCCTGTTCTCTCTTCCTGGGATGTGAGGAGGTGAGGGGTCAGAGCCAAGAGCCATTGCCACTGCCCCTCCTTTCCTGCTACAAAGGATTGTACCTCAGCTAATGAACCAATATAGATCCTTCCTTCCTTAAGTCATCCCATCTCAGATATTAAGTCACGGTGATGAAAGAAGTAACAATATTTCAGTTGACAAAATGATTCCAACTTTGCCAGCTTGGATGTTCACAGGTGGGTTATCTCTTAAGGTTATATAATAAAACTCACCATTTTAGGCGTACAGTCCAGGATTCAGTGGAAATAAAGTATATTCACATTGTCATGCAACTATCACCACCATCCATCTCCAGAACTTTTCAATCTTCATAAACTCAAAAAAAAAAAGAATTCCATGTACCTTATATCTCCACAACAGCTAGTCTACTAGTTGTGTCTAAAAGTTTGAATACTCTATGCATCTGATATAAGAAATCATACAGTAACCATTCTTCTATGACCTGCTATTTCACTTAGTATGATATCTTCAAAATGCATCCAAGTTGGATGGAGGATGTATGAAGATATATTGTCTCTCTTTT
>NC_022035.1:17669570-17704552 GCF_000317375.1 Microtus ochrogaster | reverse complement strand
TTTTTTGGTTTTTCGAGACAGGGTTTCTCTGTGGTTTTGGAGCCTGTCCTGGAACTAGCTCTGTAGACCAGGCTGGTCTCGAGATATATTGTCTCTTAAGGTTGACTAATACCCCCACTTTATGTATGCCAGCCTATCTATTTATCCATTGACGAACACTTGGGTTATATCACTAGGGTATTGTGAAACATGATGTTATGAGCACAGGTTTGCAAAGGTGTATTTCAGGTCATGGTTTCAAATTCTTTTGTAGCTATACCCGGAAGTACAGCATTCATTTAAGTATTTCCAGGAACCATTTTATGTTCCGTGATGTTATAAACCCTTCCCACAGTGTTCAATGGGTTATAACTTTTCTACATCTCAACAACTCATATTTTCCATTTAAAACATGGTCATCCTGATGGTTATGAAATTGTGTGTCCTCTTTCATCCCTACCTACCTAAGAACTAAAAAGGTCAAGCATCTTTTCATGTGATCCTTGTACATTTGCTGCTCATGCATTTTTAAATGGAATAGTTTCTTATTGGTCTTTGTTGCTTCAATGCGACTTTTTTGTAGTGTAAAAGAGACAAGGTCTCTCAGACCAATACGAAATTCTACTATCACAGACACTTTATACTCTGTTGGCAAAAGCTTTCTATTTCCTTGGGTCTCTTCCTCACTCCATCTCAGACAAAGAACTCAAGAACTTTTTTATTCTCCTGCATTCTTCAAGATCATTTAGGTATCCCCCAGTGTTCTTCCAATTGCCTCTTTAGTAACTTTTCAGTAACTGTTCACCAAAATAGATGCACACTATTGTCCATCCTGAAGAAAATCCTAAAATGAGGGTTTTTTATGTTCTTTTTTAAAATTTATTTATTTATTTATTAAAGATTTCTGCCTCCTCCCAGACACCACCTCCCATTTCCCTCCCCCGATCAAGTCCCCCTCCCCCGTTCAAGTCCCCCTCCCTCATCAGCCCAAAGAGCAATCAGGGTTCCCTGACCTGCGGGAAGTTCAAGGACCACCCACCTCCATCCAGGTCTAGTAAGGTGAGCATCCAAACTGCCTAGGCTCCCACAAAGCCAGTGAGTTTTATATCTAGCATCGATCTACTCCTTACCATGCAAGTCTCTACAGTCAGCATCTGTCACTCTCCACTCTTCATTTTGGTTTCAAGGTACACTCATGGTTTGTACCCAGAACAATGTACTTGATCTGCTTCCTTTTCCTAAATAACTTCTTGAGTTGAAAAATATATTGTCCCCTTTTCAGTCTTCTACCTTGGCTGCTCTGTATCACTTGGCAATGTAGACTACCTCTTCCTTACCGAAAGTATCAGATAAACCACAGCTTCACTGTTGCCTTTCCTTCATTCCTGTTCAGGCCAAATCATGTTGGTCATTAGCCAATGCCAAACTGTTCTGTGTCCTTTGCTCTAGGGAAGTATAGATAGAAAGATCTCAACATGAATCTAGATGCTGCAACGTGCGCGGCACCATATCAGTCGATTCATTTCACCACTTTGTGCCTCTTTCCTGAGAAAGGAGACCCAAATGAGTCACCTATACATATTCAGTACTTGATGCTTTAGAGAGCCTGGTTTTTAGGAGGTAATCAGTATGAGCCAATTCTCATGCAGCTTCCTGCTGAGCCGTCCCATGTGTCTGTAGGCTGATCTCCTAGGACCTCTCCCTAAATCCTACACTCAGAGCACACAGAGATAGCACTTAGCTTTCTGCCAGCCAGAGCAAATAAGGTTCTCTGCTTCAGCTGTTACTCTGACCTCTTCTCAGCATCTTGAGTTTTATGAACTCTGATTCATATTTAAAAACCCAAATCAAATGCCACTGCCACCTTGAAGCCATTTCAACACTCTCTCTGTTTCACGCAGTCTTCATTTGTGGCTCGTCCTGCTGCGTGCCGTAGTTTAGGACTGTATGACTCTTCACTGGTCTTTTCATTTGAGTGTGAACTTAAGTATGCTGAATTAATCGCCACACTTTTTATACCCTAAGAACTAGATTTGGGCACAAAGTAAGCAACAACCAGGTATGAAGATTATCAAGACATTGATGGCCTATTTGGAGGGTATAAGGAAACATCTGTTTTCATACCCAGTAACTAGACATGAAAACAATAGCAAGAATGATCCAGTGCTAAATGGTAGTCTAAACAAATTCATTCAATCTTCACAAAAGTCCTAACAGTAGCTACAATGATTATTTTAATGTATCAAATTTGGAAGCTGGATCTCAGAGTAGCTAAGCAATAGCCTGAGATCACACAGTCCATGAAAGGTAAAGTATAATATTAAAATCTGCACAGTCTGACTCTAGAATCTCTGCTCCTGATGGAAACTGCGCCCCACAAATGTGAGCTTCAATTGATACCGCATTGGGCTAAGATAACAAAATGCACACTTCCCACTCACGGCTTCATGGGCTTTGTTTCCATCAATAATTCCTTTCACGATTTTTGGACTGTGTTTCTCTAAAAGTCAAATGAGAGAGTTGTACTGATGGTCATCTTGATGCTTCTCAGCATCAACAACCTGGGATGTAGTGTGACAGATGAGGTGTCCGGTGATAAGCTTTCAAAAGCAGGTCCTGTGCTTCAGCCAAGTTGCTCTTCCAAGAGTGGCTGACTAAGATGGGGAATGATGGGAAATTTTAGAGTTATGGCTAAAGGATACAAGGTTCCTTTGGGAAGTGATCCAAATGCTTTGGAATAAACTGTGATGGTGTTTTCACAACTCTATGACTATGCTGACAACTGCCAAACTTGCATTTTACATTATCTGGTATATTGATTATATCTCAATACAGGAATCATCCAAAAATTATATTCATGCCATTCAACATAGCATTGCTCAACAAATGTTTGATTGACTGGTGAATGGCCACATGCCATACTATTTGTTTTGTTTGTGTATGTGTGTGTGTGTGTTTTAGAGACAGGATCTCAGGCTGGCCTCAAATTCTCTATGTAACATAAAATGACCTTAAACCGATCCGTCTGCTTCCACCTTCCTAGTGCTGGCTTAACAGTGATGCAACATGATACTGACTCTTTATGATCCTGAAGATCCAGCCCAGAGGCCCCTGCATGCTAGGTGAGCACTCCACCAACCGAGCTGCAGTCCCAGCCCCTACATGACTTTTAACCTTCAAATTCTAAGAGCGCATTAATGGAACAATTTGTATGTACATCTGAATCCTTTGCATATGAATTGGCACCTCTAAAAGTACGCTCTGTTTGGCAGTTTAAATAACCCCTTCACCAACGCTCTATTGTCAGAGATGTACCAAATTTGCTCTTCTACTGTCTGGATTATTACCTTTTGAAATCACGGGAGCTCAACTAAAGAGGCTTAACGGATTGCTGATAACAGCCCACTGCCATGCTGCCCACAGACAGACTGGCTCCCAAGATTCCAAAGTTATGAACTGCTTCAAGGTCTTCAAGTGAGAGACCTAATCAGAGAAGATGGTGTCATGACTGTAATTAGTTTCAGGTACAGAATTAGCGATTTGAACCAAATGAGGAGGGAGTCATTGTCAACGACTGTTTTTCACCTCAAAGGAAATAAAAGGAGCGTATTAATTAGTGAGCAAACAGTTTGCAGTTTGTACAAGGGTACTACGGGAGGGCAGTTTTCTTGAAATATTTGCTGGATTATAATTAGCTCATGGATGTGATTAATTGGTGGGGGGAAGCAATGAAAAATATCTTTCAACTTTGATACCAAATGGTAAGCTTTTCTGTACTTAAGAAAGCCCAAGCCCAAAGCCAGTAACTTTGGAGTTCACTGCCAACAAAGAGTAATGAAGCTTCCGGGCCCTAGGAAGTCTCAGCACCAGCTGGGTTCTGTGCCTCAGTACAAAGAGGCCCATCAGGCCGAGAGGCAGGCAACAGAACCAGCATGGACTTGGGGGCTCTAATCGGTAGTGATTAGAGAATAAAATGAAAAGTGAAATAAGATCACAGCAGGTAAAATTAGGGGAAGAGTGGAGGCCTCGAAGTTAAGCCTTGGAACATGTAATCGAGGTGATTAAAACCTTGAGTCCCTCCCCTGGGTTAGTCACCAGTTCGCCAGCTCACCATGCATGCACTCTCCACAATCATAGCCGATTGTTCGGGTTTTTAAGACAGCTCTATCCTAGAAACCGAACAAACACTCGACTCCAGTTGAACTGGATTTATGTCTCCCTCCAATCTCCTCTCAAGGAGCCCAGCAGAGCCCTAGATTTGAATTGGGATTACATACAGAGAGGTGCAGGGCTTCCAGGTAGTCACTCGGTGATAAGAAACAAGGAGGATTATGCATGGTAACCAGGACACAAAGAATCATCTAGTTTTATAAAGGCAACAAAGTTAACTTGTCCCTACTTTCTACCTTATGACTAATTGGAGCAATCTAGAAGGTAGGAGAAAAATGGACTAGGAGATTAATGTAACATTTCTCCAGAGAGCCCGGGTCAAAAGCAGAACACTTAGGCTTTGCCAAGCCTAAGTTCTGTTTCTTTTCATCCACCCAGTCCAGTTTTGTGGTGCCTCTATCACAAACATGAGACCTTTGCAACTAAGAGGGAAAACACGTAGAGCCACCAGCATGCAAATCAATTCAACAAATACCAGTAACTATCTGCTATATACCAAGCATCACGCAAGGAGATGGCTGAGTGAATAAAGAGAAACTTTCTCTCAAACATGATTTAAAGCAGTAATTCAGAAGCCTGATGGCTGGGCTTCAACTCCAAATATTGCTGTTTACTACTTTTGTAACCTGTAGAAAATCACCTTTCTTAGACTCAATTTCCCTTTCTGTAAAATGGGTAGGATGTTCACACCTACTTATAGCTATGGTAATAATGAAATGTTTCCTTATCATCCAACCCATGCTCATGATCACATCCTGATGCCATATTCATGTCTAGGACATGGCAAGTGCAGTCTACATTTTAGTTACATGTAGAATTTAATCATCTTATGCCACAAACCTCTTCAAGAAGCAGATAAAAATTCTATTCATTACCCTAGAATATGTATGTATATATGTGCATCTAATTTGAAAGCTTTTGTGAGTTTTCTGTATTCTCTAAAACCAAAGTGAAGAACCCAGGTTCCCTGGGAGAGACCTCAAAGGGGTATGTAGCCTAAAGAATCTTGGGATCCCATGCCCATGTGTTAATGGTTGTATTGGGATAACAATCTCGTTGGATCTTATAGTGAACCAACACGGGGTGGTTAAGGAAACAGACTGCAGGGTAAAAGAGATGTACATTCCACGTTTGATTCGGCCACGTCCTGGTTGAGCCAGTTACTTTTGCTTTGTGTCTCTTTTTGCATCTGTATTAATAGTTAATAACTGTATCTCTACCATAAGCGTGCTAGCAAGGACTGAAATGAATCTGGAATCTGGTAAGCACTGTATGACTATCCGGACTACTAATAATATCCATTAAGGATATTAATGGCCTGAAACTAACTGTTCCATAGCAGCATTAAAAGGAGCACCTAATTTTTTTTTCTCTGCATGTTAAAATCTCACATCTACAACTGAATATCTATTCATCCATAATGGAAACGTGTGTAAAACTCAGACAAGGCTTGCTGTGCAAGTGCAAAAGGCAAGAGGTTGGTGTCCGCTGACTTTCTCGATACATAAAGGGTCTATTTTCCATATTATCAGCACAAATGCAACATGCCAAGAGAAATAGGTAGGTGTGACCAATTGGGAGTTTCTCTCCATTCCACCAGACGGCGGAATATCTCGCCAGATCCTTTGTCTTCCAAATCGGGAGTGAATAGCACTGTCAGACAGCCCCAGCGCATTCAGCAGATAGGTTCCTTAATTAAATATGCCACTGAATGGGCTATAGAATTCTATTGCTTATGCTGACAG
Organism: Microtus ochrogaster; assembly: GCF_000317375.1. NCBI lineage: Eukaryota > Metazoa > Chordata > Mammalia > Rodentia > Cricetidae > Microtus > Microtus ochrogaster. The sequence continues at coordinate 17,698,658 of NC_022035.1, read as the reverse complement.
GTGAAAGACAGAAGGCACAATTTCCTGGGTTTTTATTTAAGATGTATTTTGAATGTATCCTCCACAAAGAGCGTCCCAGGCTGCATTAATTTTTATAAGATTTTTTTTTGTTGTTGTTGTTATGCCCAACTTGAAGCAGAATGAAAACAAGTCAAAAGTCAGGAATGGCGTCACGCAACACGAACCAACATGCAATGGCTGGATTAGGCCACTGTGAATGGTTCAGAGGATGTGGCAGGGTGGAATTTTGGGACTAGCCTTTCTTTCTACCTCGAAGTGTCAAAGTCATTCAAAGGAGAGGGAAGCAATCCTAGTTCCAACTAGAGAGAGATGTGGCATTTGCATTCGGCAACCGGCTCTAAGCGAAGGGAACCACGTTAAATAAAGGCTTGCCTGAACAAGGATCAATCTGATTTTGCAAAGAAAATGCTAAAGACAGAAAAGAAAAGTAAAAACTAAATGCAAAACAGCGCAATGATTTGACTAAGGGTGCAGAAGGTCTGGCTTCCTATGCTTTCTGAATCGTTCGGGTAGGGGCTCGTTAGGACCAGCTGCTGTCTAGACCCTATCACTGGCACTGACAGAGTGTGGTGGACTTTGAAAGCTTGGAGTATGACCAATGCTCTCTTGAGAACTGACCTTCCTGAAGTAAATGGAGAGATGAAACCTTAAACCAATGCTGTCTTTAAAAGATCTAGAGAACTGGAAAGCAATATGTTGCTCCCATTTCCCACCTGCAGGCAGGATTTAGTAAGTGCCAGTTCGCTTGGAGTTCCACATCCAAGCACTTGACCTGACCAGTAACTGAACTTGAAAAACCAAAGTCCTCCCTAGCAGCCCATTCCCTCGTTCTAGTTTAAGTTCCTGAACAGATGGTAGGACAAGTCTGAAGTCTGGCATTACAACAAAACACACAGAGTCCACCTAGTAGCTTAGCAACTGGTTTTATTTCTCCAGGTCCTGCTGAGTACAGAAACGGAAAAGAGATTTGTCAAAGTGACCGCTATGCCATCTTATTTATTTCTACTTCCTGGGACTGAGTGTGAGGACAAAGCTTAGTCAGATGTTAATTCTGAGCCGTGATACACTTCATGCCAAGGCCCAAATGTGAAGCAATGGGGGGGGGAATTATTCTATTAGAAGGAACTGTACAGAGGATGTCTGCCCTGTTATCCACTCAAAGACCACAAAGCCTTTGGTCTACTGAAGGTACACAGTCAACCTTTTAATGGTGGGCATTTAAAAATAAGAGTCTTGGAGTCCAATCCTATAAAGTCCAAGCCTGCCCTGTTCTCATGCTATTATCTGTACATAGAAGATGAATGGCTTCAATAAAGGAGTCATCATCACAAAGCAATCACCCATACCTCAAAGTGCACACAGAGGCCATTAAATGAGGGGGCATCGCTAAGATAAGCCAAACTGTCCACAGATTTTTTTCTGAACTCATGGGACTGAGAAAGCAGAAGTCGGAAAATGCTTTTGCTTGACTGCATCTGAGAAAGCTTGTCGAGTAACATTATAGAAAGGGGGGGCCAAGAACAGGATACAGACCAAAGCCCAGGACTGAAATGCAGAGAAATGATGTTTCTATCAAATAGAACTTCAGGAGAACTGAAGGACCACTGTAACAAACTACACCCGTGATGCTGTGTACCGGTAATTGATAAGAATATTTGGGGTGATGAGCCATGATAAATAGCTTGCTATCAATCAAAAGACAGAGCAAAACTTGAGCTACTTTTCCATTTAATCACAACCAAGTGGCCATTATGCCAACAGAATTTAAACTTTGGATAAGATGGTCCATCTGGTGAGGTATTACCCTAATTTGATTCATAATACCAGAAACAGTGATTATCCACCACAGTTTGATGAACTCAATGCCACAGCAAGGTGACAATAGAAATCTTTTTTACCCTTTAATTGAGGTTTATTTAGGAGATTCAACTGAACCTTCTCTATTGCGATGGTCTGGTGACCAGTGCGCTTGCTGAGTAAGCATGAGGACCTGCATTCAGATTTCTAGCACTCCTGTAAAAATTTGGGTATGGCAGCATCTCACCCCAGGAAGACTGGTGGGTAAAGACAGGGAGATCTGATGTAGGAGGGTCTTCTATCTATTTGTTACTTTCATTGGTTAATAAAGAGACTGCCTTGGCCTTTTAATAAGGCAGAAAATTAGGTGGGTGGAGTAGACATAACAGAATGCTGGGAAGAAGGCAATGAGGGAGACACCATACTTCTGCTACCCAAGATGGATGCAGGTTAGGATCTTTCCCGGTAAGCCACCACCTTGAGGTGCTACACAGATTACTAAATATGGGTTAAAGCAAGATGTGAGAATTAGCCAATAAGAGGCTGGAACTAATGGGCCGGGGAGTGTTTAAATGAGTACAGTTTCCGTGTTATTATTTCTGGGGCTAAGCTAGCAGTGTGGGAGTCGGGCGGGACGAAAAGCAGGCCTGCCCACCTCCCCTTTTACTATACAGATCCAGTAGGCTAGCTAGCCCTAGTCTAGACAAGGACAAGCTCCATGTTCAAAATATAAAGTATAAAGCAATAGAGGAAGTCACCTGACATCAGTCTGGTCTCCACATGCACATACACGGATGGGCAAGATACTCACATCCACCTCTCTCTCTCTCTCTCTCTCTCTCTCTCTCTCTCTCTCTCTCTCTCCACACACACACACAAATGTAAAACCACCTCCTGATGGTGATTCAACTGGTAATTCTTGGTAGCACTTTATCTTGAGCAGACATATATATATACAACATATCTCATTTCTAATCACTAAGTATTTGGCCAAAGCAATTTTTCCTGAGTGTGACATTATAGGACTGACTGTTCATTCCTATTATTTGGAGTCAACAGAGGGCATTTGAGATACCCTCATCCCCACCATCTTCCAACTTTCAGGACCTAAGGCTGAAAGACACCAAAATGAAAAGGATAAAGCAATTCACTGCTTGGGATTGAACCTGTAGCCTTTGTGACCATGGATAACATAAATCCCATTTCCAAAGTCACAAAATAAGTAGTCAGTTTATATCCAAACATCAAGAATTCAGCTCCAGAACCTTGAGCCTCCATTACGGAATCTTAGCAGAGCCGACAGGTCAACCAAACTACAAGCCAAAGTGATTTGCATGTCCCTATTCCCCACCAGTTCTGAGTTATCCCTGCCCCCTACTTTGTTGATGGTCTTAGAGAAGACATCCCCTTCCTTCTCAGATATCGGGCTTGCCCTGAGGAGCTGAGCAAGCTGGGGCCACAGGGGAAAGAGAAGACTAAGGTGCAGTGCAATCACCGCAAGAAAGGGAACCTGGCATCTCGCCAAGCTCTGCCTGGCCTTCTCGTATGTGCTACATGACTTTGAAATCCATCTAGATCATTACCCCAATACTTCAGCTCAACCATCCTAATGAAATATGAGTAGATATTAACTAAGTTGTAAAATCCATAAAAATGCTGCTTTACAAGAGACATTTACCTATGAATCAGCAGTTGAGTTAATTCATTATTTAGTAGGCTTGTTATTTATAGCTTATTACGGCTTGGTAAATTATTCATATGTGCTTGTTTCTGTGCATGGCTTTCTCTTAAGAGAGGAAAATGTTTATCAACCATACAGGGAGGTTGTTTCAGTGAGAGGCCTGTTGTTCAAATAGTTTGAGCTACATCCTCTTTATGGCTTCCTGCTCCAGACCGCCATCTGGGAAAGCCAGGGGCTGATGAAACTGTAACCTAATCAGCCATTTAACTGCTGTGGGGGAGCCAAGCCACTGGAGGGCAAAGAGTTTCCCAAGGTGTGTGCTGCCACAAGCCCCAAGGGGTGTGCTTTACAAAACACAGGCTCTTTAAAGCAGGCCAGTTTGATTAACACCAGGAGGAGGTCAAACTATATAAACGACAGAATGGGAAGGGGCAAAGCTTGCCCGGCTTTCATATGGTAAGATGTCTCTTACGTCTCTAAGGGGATGATGAAGTAAATATGGAGTGTCCCCTTTTTCACAGCATTGAATTAGAATATAATTACTATATTTCTTCTCTCCCTTTCCTCTCACTTATAAACACTTCTTCAATTTCCTTCAAATTCATGGACTCCTTACTAATTGTTGTTGCATGCATATATACACATATACATGTATATGTGTATATATTCCTAAATATTACCAATTGTCTCTGAATAATGATACTTGTATGTCTATTTTCACGAATGACCATTTGGAATAGGACAAGCAATTGCTCATGAATCTCACGAAACTAGAACCTAATTTAGGAATAATCTCCGGAGAAAAAGTATTCCTTGTGCTAAAAGGGTAAGTGGCCCTTAGCAGATTGAGATATATCAAAAGGCAATGGTCAGTGTGCATTGTTGCTGATCTAACAGACGCAGCTATTCTATGCTGGGTGTCTGTGCAGCAAGATGGCACACTTCCGTATTGTTTGGGACTCACCAGTTGCTCCGCATATTTTAATCCTGTCTCCTGAAATGACGATGCTTCATTGCAGAGGGGACTATCCATCCTCTGTGACTCTTTGGTCTCCTCTTGCAGAGTATGAGTATCACAAATGTCAGGTTCGAATAGATGACAAATATTAAGTAGCAGCCAGTCATAAGAATAAACCATGCTAGGAAGGGTCAGAGAAGCCACAAAGAAATAGACTGTACTGAGATCTGGAAGCCACACTTACAGGGACTGGCCACCTTGTGCTGTTAACAGTCTGTGTCAGATAGGAAACCACCTAATCTGCCAGAAGGCCTGGTCACTGCTCTCCGGTTACTCTGTGCTTTAAGTAGTTTTATTTTGTCGCTTGGTATTCAACTGAAACTACTTTTCCAAGTGAAGGAAAGTGCTAACGTTTAATTTTAAAAGGTATTGCTTTACTTTTAAATATGTTTTGAAGGTAAAATTTTATTCCATTCAGAAGGGTAAACAATTTTCCTATAGGAAGGCTATCTGGTTTTAAAATCTGTAAGACAACAGATTTTGCATACTAGAAACTCACTTTATAGCAACCATTGATGAAATTAATCTCTTAATTCAGAGCCATCTTTCATCTACAATAACGCTTTAAAAGTGTTAACCTTAGAGAGCTAAAGCAATTACTCAGAATAACTGAAATACATTTCCTAATGTGAACATGTTACTTTGTTATGAGAAAGCGTTTCACTAATGGCAGTATAGCTTTCTAGGTGCAAAGATTCATGATACTGTCCCCCAGCTCAGCCACTTCCCAAACTCTGGGTGACCCTGGGAAAGTCATTTCCTCTCTTAGCACCTGCTTGTTCTTCTATAAGATTAGGGCATTGGTATAGGGTATTTTGGTATAGCATTGGAGTATGTAAGGACAGAAGAAAGAGGAACTCAACTAGGGTCATAAAGCGTTAGGTTCAAGGCTTCCACCAACCTCAGAACCAGCATACCAGCTGTGCGCATTTACATCTCTCTAGAATAAAGAATCTGCAGAGAATCCTAGCCCTAGAGAGCCACAGGTTGAAGAGGTGGCTCAGCAGCCCTGTGGCACTTGAGCCAATATTCCTAGGATCCTCTCATGAGCTGAACACACAGATCACAGCCCCCGCATCCTCAGAGGCAGAGTCTTTAATGGTTAAAGTAAACAACCTTGAATCAGACCGGTATGAATTCAAAACTCCATTCTGCCCACACAGACAAGTCGTTCGACTTCTCTAGATTTCATCTTTCTTGATTGTGAGATCAACACATACAAAGCACTGAATACAAGAACTGTCCCCTAAGTGCTTCAGTGACACTGGCTATTATTATGTTCAATGTCATTATTATATGAAGCATTTTAGCGATCTCCCTAAATGGCTGAACTCACTGCAACACAGCCCAAAGAGTCTCATCCTCTGTCTCTAATTTCTTTGCATGATCTCTCAGTTGTAGCCAAACTAATCTGTTCCCACAATACTAGAATTCCACCATCCCTATACTTTTGCTTAATCTGTGCCCCTTTGCCCAACATGCATGTTCTCTTCTTTTGATATCTCATATAAATATATTTGACCCAATGTCCCTTGTCTTCTAGCAACTAGCAAGGGTAACTTTTACTCCAAGCTCAAGGTCCTTTCCTGCCTGAATCACTCATGTGCGTGAAAATGAATCACATGCTTGAGAAAGAATCATGTACTTGAAAACATTTTTTTTTAAATTTGCCTTGTGGTGGATACAATGCATATTACAACTGGAATGACTTCAGTGTTCACGTGTGACAGCTTACAGTAGACAGTACAATACCCATTTCTACATCTTCCTTCCTCAGTAAAGTACCTACCACAGAGCATTGCTCTAATAGACACTATAGCTTCTTGGTTTTATTGTCTATAAATAATTTACCCTTATCTTTAGGAGGTAGATTATATTAGAAATTTCTTCGGACCTGTGCTATGTAACATTGTGGTCAATAGCTACAAATGGCTCTTTAGTTCTTGAAATAAGAGTAATCCAAAACAATTGTGTGCTAACTATAAACTCTACATCAGATTGTAATGATTGACTACAATAAAGAAAATATCACCATTAATTTACACTACTTCTTTGTTGACAGTGTTCGTGTTACAAGTTCAATGAAATATATTATTAAAAGTAGCATGCCAAACTTTTAGTTTTTCATGTGACTACTAGAAATTTTCAAGTTAAAAATGAGGCTCAAACTGTATTTATATTTCTATTATCCAGCTCCTCTGTGGCCTTATAAATATATGAAGCATGTGAGCACATTGATAATTAAATGCATTAATTATCTTACCACTCTTCTCTTCAGAGAACACCTAAGACAACTCACTGCCATTCGAATTTCATGTCTTCTCTAAGGCAGCACTATAGGTGTGAAGTGTTCACAGGTCCTTGGGGAAAACGGGAGCCCTTGATGTCTATGCCAGATGGCGAACTATCTATAGAGCACTTAGTTAGTAAAGGAATGTGCTATGGGCAGGCCATCTAGTTCTTACTTGATACGCTTCTGTTATTAATTAAGAAGTCTAAAAGCTCTCTGATGTGATGCTAAAATAGAACACCCGAGGGTTTGTGCATGTTAATGGGGAAGAGGGCCAAAGCAGCAAACTCAGGGGTCAGTTTTGGGTAATGATACCGATTCCAGGTAGCAGTGTGAGAACTAAGGAGATCCTTTCTATTGGACACACATCACCAGGCAGCTCCTGGTCCATTCACAGAGGTCATTTGTACCTTTATACTAGCAGTGCCTACGGAAGCCATCGTCCTCATCAGAGGCTCGTGTTTGCCATAGCATTACTCGTGACTAAGTGTTGTTGAGCGTTTCGTGCACACAACTTCCACAGATGTTGGGTAGTTGTAAAAGATATCACTGACAGAGCTTCCAAACTCAAGGGTCATATAAGTGTACAATAGCCCACAGGGGAGGGGAGACTGGAAGGAAAACTCCTCTGGGGTCACGGCCACATGGACGAGAGGAGGGATTTGTCATAGCACAGGATAGTATAGCAAAGGACAAAAAAGTGAGAAAGAGGAGAAAAAGACAAAGGACACAGCTGAGAACTCTGCACGTGTTTCAGTTTTCTCACTTCCAAGGGGAAATAGCAGTGTGCCTACAGTCTTATGGGGAATATTAAATGTAATGCAGATGAAGGCACCTGACATTGTTTCTTGCTCAGGTGTGGACCCTCCACCTTTGTTAATTCTCTTTCTTCTTATCTTTCACTTGGGGCTCAACCTTTTTAGTTTCTGCTCTAGACATCTGAATTTACAACTGCTGCTGCTCCCCCCATGTTCCTGCTCATGACACCCCTAACCTTGACTGACCTCTGCTTTGCTACCAAAAAGGGTGTCAGATGCTTGTCAGTCTATGAAAAACTGATTGATCTCTATACGAAGGGAGGCAACTGAATACAGTCTGCCGGAAAATCGAGAATCATGTTTGTCATCAAAATGGAAGATAAAATGACCATTTAGTCTCAGCAAGGAATGCCTACTCTCTAAATTTAGATTTCAAAATGCATGGGCCAACAGGAACATACCATTTCAAGAGCCAATCCTTCTCACACTGGGAGACTTCGCTTTAAATTCACTTTCCGGGGACTCACAGTACAAAGCACAATTCTGTGCTGGAAAAGTATTGCTGGATTTGCAGACCAAGTTCTTTGTGCCCTCTCTTTAAACTCAACTACAGAAAGAGAGGTACTCAGGAACAATGCTAGGGGAGGGTTGTTTTTCTTGAGAGAACATTGTTTGTGCTTTATTTGCGGACCACACCTTCTTCATCACTGCTCTCTGCGACCTCACACGATGCAGAACAGACAGCAGTGATTTCCTTAGTTCGTGAAGAGGAAAAGGTTAGTGGATATGTTAGACATGGTGCTGAGGTGGTCAAGGCTATCTGGACACCGTATCATCGACTGAGTAGCGATGCAATAAAGACCGTGCAGATCTGCTCAGGCAACCAAACTCCCATCCTCTTTCAGAGACTGTCTGTGTATGCTCATGGTGGTCCATGCCTGTAAACCCAGCACTTAAAAAGGCAGAGACATGCGAATGGCAGCGAGTTTGAAACAAGTCTTATCTACATATTGAGATCCTTGACACCCAGGGCTAGAAAGTAAGACCCTGAATTAAATGAGAAAACAAAAAAAAGAGAGAAATAATCTCCCAAAGCATTTCAGATTAGAGAAGAAACATTCCAAAATTACTTAGAAATGAAGGCTTTCATGAGTGACATCTGAGCAAAAATACTGAATAATGCAAGACAGAACTTTCAAGAGATACTTCAAATGACAGAAATATTACCTATCTAACCTAATATAGACATCAGTGACACAGGAGCACGAATGCAGAAAATCAGCAAACATATATTAATTTTTTTATATTTACTGCATGTCAATTATACTCATTTAAAAATGCATTTTCACTGTTTAGAGGAACAGATCATTGCCTGCTCAGCCATTATCAGAAGCTTCCTCCTGCAGCAGTTGGGAACAAATACAGTGACTCACAACCAGGCAATATGGAAAGGGAGAGACCTTAGAAACTCAGCTCTAAATAGAATATCCCCATCAAATCCCTCCCCTCGGAGCTCAGGGAACCTCGTGGAAGATGAGGCAGAAAGAGCATAAAGAGGACCCCAGGGAAGCAAGGCCCTCAGGATCCACAGGACTGACACAGATGAGCTCACAGGGAATGAGGCAGCATGCACAGGGCCTGAAGATGTCTGCCCCAGATGCAGTCCTGGAACTGAAGGAAGTAGAAACATACCCCCATTCCTAACCCAGGAGGTATTTCTAATTGATAACCACTTGTAAATAAAAATTCAGGTTTTTTTTTTCCAAGGGAGTCTCACCAGAGAAACTAACTGCATGATGGCCAACAGAAAATGAACCAGATGGCATCTTGGAAGGCTTTTCAATGAGAGACAGAAAGGGGGTGGATCCAGATGGGAGGGGTTGGGGAGGAACTTGGGAGGTGCAGAGGGATACAATAATCCGGATATATCATGTGAGAAAAAAAAAACCTATTTTCAATAAAAGCGGAAAAAATTAAAAAGAAAGAAATGGAGTTGGGATAAGAAAACAGGCAGCCTTCACTACGCCTCATTGCCAGTAAGCTTTTCCTTGTTTTTGCAGAGGGTTATGACCAGCTATGTGGAGACAATCTTCAGTCTATAGTGAATGGAAAGTCTAGACCAAAAATCTCAGGGGCACCTCCTCTATCTGAAAATAGAAAGCTCTATCTCTAGATAGATATACCTTAAGAGAATGCTTTCAAAAAGAAATAAACTATCAACAAGTTAAACTAACATTGTCAGGGTTATCTGTACACATTTAGAGGCCCAGAGGAGACTTGGGCCTTACCGTTCCCAGCTGCATGAACTGGCACACTCTTCAGGAAAGCAATTTGCCACCCTGCATCAAAGACCTCAAAATAGCTTTCGAGCCTGACTTAATAATCCCATTTCCGGATATCTAGCCTAAGGAAATACCCAGAAACTTGAGAAAACCTATGTGTAAGATGATGGGCAAACAGTTAAGACGAATGAGAAATATATTTAATCGGTGTGACTAGGTTAGGCTCTGTGAAGAGAGTAAATTTTAAAAAGCAGGGTACAAAGGCTTCCTTGTATATTATGACTTGCCCTGACATAAAGGGGACAGAACAAAGACAGAAAATATCTCAGAATTATCAAAATGGTTATAGGGGTTCTTTTTCTTTCAATGTTTCCTCTTATGAAACTCCAACCTCGGGTTGTCTCAGAGGTCCTTTTCTATCTGTGCACAGCAATATTTTTGGAATGAGGACAAAGAACTTGGACACCATAGGACTGCCCAGCCTTTTAACAGCTTCCTAACGCCACCTGGACAAAATAATACTCCCTGAAGCAAGAGCGTAGTTGATATGGATTCTCTTAGCTCTACATTGTGAAGTTAATCTGAACTACAGCATGCTGAAATGTGTCCACCGAATTTTGAGAAAGAAACAGTGCTAAGACACAAGGCTACAGGGGCCGCTGGATCCCCTGACTCAATCACATAGACGATGCTAGGATGTGAGACCGACAAAGAGGAAGTGGCCACTGAAGTAATCCTTTCAATACCATTGCCTGCATTTGCTTCTAGAGTTAATTTCTTTTCCCAGGTGAATGCTCCAGAGACCAGCACATAAGTCAAGACTGGCTCTTCATCATCTCCTGTGACTTCGTGCATTTCAGACCCCAAATTTTAAATTCCTGTCAGTTCACAGAACTTCTAGAGAATTCCTTTTTTTTCCTTTCTACCTGTAAGAGAATTGAGGATGATTTCACATTTTCCCTACAGGTTTTCCATTAGCTAAAGCCATTAGAAAGGGCCTGAACTCTGTCTTTATGAGGCCTCCTTCAAAGTAGGCTGTCACTGGGGTTGATGGTGCGGTTACAAGATTGAAGACTTGAGCTCTATAAAGAACTGCTCTTGAAAAGTCATTAGAAGAGTCCCCAGGCCCAGGTTTCTACACTCATTGTAAGAAATCTTAGGGCATATCACCTCCTGTGCGTACATAAATTCCTTCACTGCTGAGTGCAAGTGATTACATATGCGGAATGAGAGAGGAGGCAGTTAGAGAGGTGAACAAGAAGGTATTGAAATTGTTGTACTTTAAAGATTTTGACATAAGACATAAAGACACCATCTCAAGGATTTCTTTTGTTTTCAGAGTCATTCTTTTAGTATGCTTAAACTCACTAAATTCTATAAGCACAAACCCTGTGTACCTATAACTTCAACATGCTGGATTCAAGGTAAAGTAATAAACACAAAGAGAAAACTGTTTCTCTGAAACATGGCGAAATGGGGTCAGCAACAACTCTAAACTACTGTGATGCGACGCTGTAGACATTCAAAACCATTAGTTACCTCTGCCATGGAAAACAGGGTAGTTGAACCATTTGTAAAGTGAGGTGTTCCAACAAAAGAAGCCTTTGAGTTTCTCGATTTTTCTGGGAAAAGATGGGAGGCTCAAAGGGCCTTCAAGTGGAAGTTTCTATTTCCGAGACAAGGACAACTAATGGCAGCTGGGCCACTCCTAAGTCCAACCATTTTACAGACATTCCACAAGATACAGGCTTTGTCCAATGCCACGCTGAACAATACCCCTCAGTTCTCGGAAGAGAGATGTAGAAACGCTGCGGAAGCAGCTCTCTCTACTAAAACATACCCAGCAGCTGTGGGTGAGGAGAGCTGGGAGGAACACACTCATTCTGTTTCAGGGACAAACAAAAGGGTCAGGCTTGTTTTAGGCAGAAGCCACTGAAAACAACAATTCTCTTCCCAGTGAGTCTTCCCTCCTGTCAACAGATGCTTAAAGCTACAGGATGAATATGAAACAGCTGAATTGGACAGCAAAGTAGAACAAGACAGCTGTTCCGTGCCCCTCAATATAAAAAGCATGGCAGGCAGGGATGATGAGAAGGGTCTGTTGGTGCATAAACACGACCTTGCTGCACCTTCTCTTCCCTCTGTGGTTTTTACGGCTTGGGGTGTTCAACCAACTGAAGAAGGAGTAAAACAACCAAAAGTTGTATGCTACAGGTAGGCCATAGAAGACAAATTACAGTTTCCAAAGGATAATAACAAGGGTTATCATGGAGGAGGGACACAACGGGGAATCACTCAATTAAGGGGCAATAGAAAGGCTAGCTTTTAGCAAGTAAGTCCCACCAGCACTTAATGCTAAACATATGAAAATCACGTTTCTGCGTGTTTTGATAAAAGCTGCTATTAAAATTATAGGATAAGATCAAGACAGGCATTTGTGGGGCACATCATGCTTATGAGGTAATTATTATTGCATGCTATAAAATTTTCAGAACCTTTGATCAAAATCATGATAGACATCCGTTCTGGGGTGGGAGAAGGGGACTGTGTATTATTTTTCTGCCATAAGTCTTCCAAAATAAATTTGTGCTATTTTAGCATGCCATTATTCTTGGTCATTTTTTAATAAAATTCAATATATTCATAAAAACATTGAGTAATGAATCATTCATCCATATACAGGGTCATATATTTTATATTACACTTTAATTTTCTGTAAACATAATTGAATCTTTGTCATTTCTATCTTCAATTTAATGAGCTGAAAAGGTGGTATTAATTCATTTTATTTTCCTGTTTAATAAATTTTCATTATATATATGTATATAAATCACCAAGAAAAATGTGGAAAACCACAGATAAGAAAATACACAGCTAAGCCAGGTGTGGTAACGCACACCTATAATCTCAGCACTAACAAGAGGATTGCTACGAAATCAAGGTCAGTCTGGGTACGGAGTAAGTCCTAGAGCAGTCTAAGCTAAAGAGTGAACCCATCTTTTAAAAAATTAGTTAAAAATTACCAATATAATATATTCACTCTTAGCCTTCAAGAAACATTTATTTCTAGTCTGTTTACGTATATACATATATGTGTGTGTATGTATATGCTTAATTCTTCTCGCTCTTTTGTTTAGTAGAAACTTTATTGAGATATATATTGAGAAATATCTACCTAACAGAGAACTCATTCATTTAAAATGTTATGTGTAGTGGTTTTTAGCATATTCACAGAGCTGTGTAAATTGCAACACAATCAGTTTTAAAATATATTCATCACTCCCAAAAGAAAGTCTGCTCCATCTTCTCTAAGTCCCAATGAGCCCCATTTCCTGGCAACCACAGACCTATCTTCCTTCTATATCCATTGCTTATTAGAATTTTAAGCTTATACGTTCACACACACACACACACACACACACACACCTTTTTTATCTAACATTTCTAATTTTAATGTCCATGTGCTTGTTTAGAAACTGTCAAGGTAGGAGTATTTAGGTCAGTGGTAGAATGCTTTGCCTGACAAGGATACAATCCTGGGTTCAATTCTAAGAACTGCAAAAAATGGAAACAATAGCCCATGGAGATTTGTGCAAACACTTTGATCTACTTGTCAGGGATTTTAGATACTTTCCAACTTATTATTCTTATGCATTTCTACTACATTGACTGAGCCATTCATTGACCTCAAGTGCCAGCTAGTGACAGAGCAACACAGCCTTCTATTTCTCCTCTCTGCTGAGGTTTATTGTTGGCTAGAATTCTGACCATCAAACCCTTGGCAAAGAGTGGATAACCTTGTCAAGGGGAATCCAGGACTCAAAACTCAGCCATGTGATCAGGCTTTGGATCAGGCCGGATGTCTAGTGTCCTATTATCTCTATGATCTGAACACTATCACAACATGAATGCTGTTCCTCCACTCAACCCTGCAATCTGAAGCCATCAGTCTACAGCCAGAAGCTCACACAGGACTCAGGAAACCTGGGAGAACCTAGTTCCACTGCAAAGGAAGTAGCCAGAGCCTTCCTGGGTCAGGCCATTTCCAGAGAGAGAATATCCATATTCCACCCCACCCAGTGTTGAAAAGTTACAAGACAACACCCAGGAAATCTAAAGTAAACTTCACTTTTCACATCCTCATCCAGGTAACAGGTCCAAACTTGTCAACTTACAGGCGCATTGAGCATCTACATGTCCTTTATATTCATTATCTTATTTAATCCCCTCAATACAAACTCCATATATCTAGCTTCTATCCCCATTACCAGATAAAGGAACAAACACCATAATGCTTTTTTAAAAACCTACCCAAGATCATATAGCTCTTTATGCACTATCCCTGTCAGTGGAAAACACAGAATGTAAATTCGGGTCTTTCCTGTACCCATGATACACCACTCAATCATTGATTTGAATGCCATCCACGTACTATGAAAGAAGAGGAAATGAAGCAATAGGACATATTTGTCAGCACATCTACTATATAGACCACGCCCTGCCTGGGTAGCACACTTCATCATAAATGAATATGCAATTGTTCTGTGAGTTAGATGCATCACCATCTTACAGCTAGACAAAGGGAGACTTCGAGAGGCTAAGTGATTGTCAGACACCTTCCAGCAAAACATGGCCCTGCTCTGACAAAATGCAAGATTAAGATTCAGACTCAATGAACGAATTGTTATAGCAAAGCTTAAAGAAAAATGTTTGTGTTTTAAGTCCCTGATAAGATCAAGGCCTCGTGGCAACCTCATTATTTAAAGAGCTCAGAAAAATAGTCTTTGGTCAAGTCCAGGAAAAGCGCGTTAAACCCATCCCAGGGGGCAATGAGTTTTGAATACTTGGTTTCCAAATGTAAGATAACCTCAATAGAAAAGATATAATTTTCTTCGTGACTTGAGAATTGCACATCACACATAAATGTGCACTTTGTCAAACCACTTTGTGGTTCACCTTTATGCTTAACAGACCCCTTGGGAAGCAGAAAAATATGACAATTATGCAAATAGCAGTGTTGAGCCAATTACATAGAAAAGTGGGTGTACTTAAAGAAAAAAACGGTTTGGCAAAACTTAAGCTTTTTAACAATAAAGAGCTTAAATTCAGAGACATTTTTGGCAAACAGGAGGGTCTAGGTAGGTCTCGTTTTCTCTCTAGGAGTTATTAGCACCAGAGGGCTCCCAGGCCTTTGTTTTCAGCTTTTAATAACCCAAGTGCTTTCTAATGGTATTTGAAGTGAGTTGCTAAAGTATTCAGGATTCATTTCCCCATGTTGAGCTCCACAGAGATGATTCTCAGCGAGCAAATAAAAATAAGCATTTAAGAGATTTCTTCTCCCATCAAATGGTGAGGAAATCCATTCCTTTTAGCTGGCTCCATGCTTGAAAAGGTTAGTGTGGCCTTTGGAAAATACCAGGCTGTGCATCCATACACTGTTAATGAATGGCGCCATGTACTGACACTTTGGAGTACATCTTAACCTTTTTAAAATGGGGCCTCCGTTGTCTTACCTTAATAAGCAGTTTGTTCACCTTATGTCTTACAAAGGCCACTCCCGTGGAAAATACATACGAGATGTACAGCTGCGTGGATGAGTGGTGGAACCGAAAGAGGAGGACGGGACACCAATTACAAAGACCATGACCTGCAGGGGCCCTCACCCCGTTCCTGACCTCAACCCCGAAATGGCAATAATGACAGCTGCTCTCTTAAACAACACCCGATGATTACTCCTCCCTCTCCTCTCGGTATCACTTTCAGGACCCTTCTCAAAACTGTCGCTGTATGAATTGACCTCTTATACATTCTGTGGGTGTCCCCACAGCCAGCCAACTTCAGGCTAGCCAGCGGCCCTCACGGTGTAGAGAAGCAGATTAGGAATGAAGCCGAAGAGCTTGCTTTCCTGTTTCAAGGTCCCGCGTGTCCCAGTGGCAAGAACCACGGTCCCCTCCCAAATCCCTGGGTTGGGAATTCATCGTCCTCGTTCTCATGCAACCCGGAACACTTGCTCAGCATGAAGCCCTTGAGAGACTCCAAACTGTGTTCAAGGTTTACAAATACTTTGTTACATAGTCCGTGCCCTCAAGAAACTCCACGCTGAGTGCACTGAGTCTGTGGAATTTCCATGAGGTACAACTATTGCATTTAGACCCTGTCTCGAAAAAAAAAAAAAGAAAAGAAAAGAAAAAAAGAAAAAAGAAGAAATTTCTATGGCTAATTGTTGATTTTTCTTCTAACTTCGTTAGTCTCTCCAGAGAGAGTCCTGGCAACACTGTCCTTGAGGTTGCTGGGAGAAAGGATACGTATCTACGACCAGAAGGACGGGCGAGAGGACATGCAAAGGCAGAAGAGGCTATTTTGGAACCACTCTGGTCTTTCCACCTCCAAGGCATAAAAACTCTCCCTTCTAGCTTCCTCAAGCGTGCTGCTGGCTCTGAGAGGCAGCAACCAGTTATTCTCTACTTCCAAAGCATTTGACTACATATTAACAAGGGTTGGACACAGCTTCCCGAAGTGTCCACTCTTGTAACTGTTCTGCGCATTTGCCAGTGATTTGCTTGAATGAATTGGCTATGTTTATTGCTTGTGTCTCTCTCTCCCACAAGTAACTTCTGGTGTGACTTCCCTACTGTCTCCAGAGAAAGAGATAAGAGCAAGAGACTGTGCTGATTAGCGGCAAGACTTGGTTGTTAGGCTAAAGCTTTGAGTATGATTGAACAGGCTTTCCCCATGAGAGATTCCAGAAGAAATAAAAGCATGAAATTACGATGTATATTAATTTGTGTTTCCTATAGAATTAAAAACCATCTAAAACAAGATATTAAAAATCCCATTGGACAATCTGTTTGTGGGAAATGAGGGGCCACTTAGGATTCATCAGAGCAAAGAGGTTTACTCGAGCCGTGAGGTGGAGAGAAATGGTATTATAAATCCATTTTAAAAAGAAAAGCCAAAAATGCCTAGAAAGCATTTTGCACTACAAGAGAAAAGCAATTTACTTGTTACTGCTTCAATTTCTTAAATCATCTGGCTTCATAGATCAACACTAACTCTCTTTAAATCTACCAAATGAAATTCCACCTGGTGACTCATTACCCAGGGCAAGCCACACATTTGGATTTGTGACTCTGGTAGTTCGTCCGGAAAATGTGGGGAGAACGGTTGTAAGGGAAAACAGCAGCAATGGCACATGTGTGAACAGGCACTGTGTGTGTGCCTACCGGGATCTGCTCCATTGTATCTGGAACTGGGGGTTGGGGATAGCCCTCCGACTCCTTGGACTTCTTGCTTAATACCAATTTACCACTATGGGGCCAAGACTGTCCCGCCCACCAGAGCTTACCAGATTGCAGAAAAGCTGGCTTCTCACTAATTGAGCTCCAAGCAGTGGCCTAACTCAAATGGAAATAGTCATTGTTTACCCCCACTAGCGCTTGTCTTGGATAAACAGGCAGTCCTTCTTTTCCTGCGAAGCATTTGGGTAAGAGGAATCCCCAAAGCTCAATCTAATCACTCATTCAAACTGTCCCAGGCGCTTCTGGAACTAAGACAGCAGGCGTCCAGTGACACTCCAGACCCTTCCACTTACCTCATTGTTTGTGGTTTGTTGTACTTTACACTCTGCTTGATCCTGTTAGGATTTTCTGTTTGCTTTTTCTCTGTGAACATTTAACATGAACAGGACGCAACTGCTAGCTATCTTCTCTTTTATCCCCCTCCTCAACAAAAACATAGATTTCTTTATAGCACAGGCAACTGCAGTCAGCAAGCGGTTATTGGATCAATTGCACTATCTTTTGCAGTTATTATGCTTTGATGGTGGAAGTAAGTCTTGCACGTTCACACAAAAACATAATTTTGATGGTCATGAGTCATTTAAGAATCTGACTGTTCTGCAAACAACCCCCCACCCACACACTTTATCAGGTTCTGCCAACATCTGCTTAACATCAAAGTTCCATCAACGGGGTCTTTTCATACCCACCAAACCTATCTCCCCTGCCCTCCGGCGCCCCATGTCTGCCAGTGAGAGCAACCAATGCTGTTCCCAAACATATCATTCACCTGATGAGACCCTAAGAACTACCCCTCGGTTGCCCCATTCCCTAAGCAAGAAGGTCATTAGCTAAGTATCTCAGTTTCACTCTGTAGCAACAGATGGTCCTCACTGAAAAAGAAATGAGGAGATCTCCAAATGGCAGGTTTGGATTAAAGGGATGGTCTAAGGGGGCTTGGTCTCTAAGGAACCAGAATTAAAAATTATCATTTGTAAACTGAAATTCCACTCTACTTGCAACACTGAATTTAATATTTTATTGTCTTATTTGGATTTGGGCTTTCCCACTAAGAATGACTTACACAGACATATGATTTCCAAATGAATGCAAGATTTTCTTTTCTTCCACATGATACTTGAATGTAGAAAAAGTCGTTCTGGGTTTCTATGGCATGAGCTGAAATGCAATTGTAGGTGACAAGCCAAGTGTGAGGAGCGCCCCACTTCCCACCACTATTAAATGTGTTGCCTATAGCGAGCAAGAATTGCTTAAGAAGATACCATAACTCTGCAACTCGAAAAGGAAGGCAAAAAATAGCTCCTAAGGACTGGAGATAAAGTTCATTGGCAGAGCACTTGCCTAATATCCAGGAGGCCTTGAGTTCGATGCACACCACTACCAAAATATATAGCTCTCTATGGAAGGAAGGAACTGAAACCCATTATCATTTTCAGATTACAGCCTCGGCATGGCTAATAAGATAAATGCCATGAAGTGACTCCAATCCCTTTGCACCTCACTAAAAACCGAGAACCTCTTAGTTCTTACTTCAAATATCCAATTATTTTAACAACAGGACCTAGTTCAGGAAACTAGGGAAAGCTTAACAAAGGAGATGAATAATGTCGGTTCCCAGCCTCCAGTTTCAACCTTCTGAAACTAAGGCAGGTTTTGCCTCTTGCGCTCCGACTTTTTCTCCCTTTTGTTTTCCCCTTTCTACTCTCCCTTCCTTGTTCCTCTTATTCCTCTTTCCATCCAAAGATATCTACCTAAAGTATTTTTATTAAGATTGTTGCAAGTTTTTAAGATTTTGCACGTGACACTTTGGAATGCAATACAGTTGCCACGCACAGTACAGGGCAGACACATTTGGGAGCTGTGAAATATTCATCTTACTCATGCTCTCTCCTTTTCTCCTTCCCGTCTTCCCTCTTTTTATTCTGCTTTTTCAATCACCATTGCTTCCTTAGCTGGTGATGCCTGGGAACTCAAGTCAATTCGAACATAGTCACAGTCCCAGAAATACGTAAATACTATCACTTATTCTTCAATTTAGCTCCATGCTCCCTGTTCTTAGTCAGAATTGTGGTAAAGTTGAATATTTTATATTTCCCACTCGTATATAATGCATACCGTGCCTTTTTATTTTTTTTTTAAAAAAAGAACTTCATGGGGGTGGTTCATAAAACTCCCAGCGCAATTTTAAACTGCAGTGGGTCAGTAGAAAGCAATAGGCTTAGTGAGCTTAATCTATTTCAAGTGCAGCTTTACGTCCTAGTTAGAGCCGGTGAGAAAGCCCTGGTGAATGAAATCACATGATCTCACACACTTCCCAAATCTCACACTTTAAAGAAGAAACTGAGTCTCTTGGTTGCTTTTATGAAAAAATAAAGAGCTGGAACTCTTCAGTAGAACCATGGAAACCTGAGACTTAGGAGCTTTCCAGGGTTCCAAAGAAGCCTGTTAGATTTATTGCTCAGCTTTCTAAAGGTCTCCAGTGAGAAGTCTGCTCTTCTCATCTGGAGTTTGTATTTCTCCAAATCAAGAAAGAAAGTACAATCAGCATAAATATTACTCTGTGACTTCATGCTAGGACCTTCCCACAATGACAAACGTTTCTCTTGTCCCGTTCCTGCAGAATACGGTTCAGACCTCGTAACTATCCCCAATGGGTAGGAAACTGAGCAGCAAATGAACACAGACCTTCCTATAGGAAGAATTCCCAGGGTGATTGTGGAGCTCAAGACATGGAGGCATTTCTGGCAACGGAGCTCATTATCTGAATTAGACACGGAGCCTGTTCACTGCCAGTGGGGCTCCTGATAAAATTAAGAATCAACCTGAAGGGGTACTGGTTGAAGCTCTTGACACAGTAACATACCATAAAAAATGGGCGCACCTCTGCAGGGATAATGTTCAGAAGTCAGTTAACTAGCTGGCCAAATAGTCAGGTGAGAAGGCAGACAATCGCAGCCATGTTTTATAGGGACAAACCACTAGCCTTACTGATTTGTTTTTACAAGGCAGATTTTTACGACTAAATCAGCCAATTATGATTAGAATCTACAGACTGGCCATGCTAAGTTAAACATTTTAGCACATGTTTTCATTAAAAAAAATGGGTTAGTGTAACTGATGGGTATGGCAAACATTCCCACTATGTGCGGATCAAAGGACAGACGAAGTAATTTTATCTCGTCTAGCTCTTAAGAAGATGGGAGATGAAAGAAAGTCACTTAAAAAGGAAATGAGCTATGAAGACATGATGCCATGCTTAGATGATTAGAGGTGAGGGGGAAAAAATAAAAACCACTGAACATTGGGCTTTTGCCTATATGAAAGGAGAGAAAACACACTTGAGAAATCCAGTTACTACATCAATCAGCTTTGATTGAACAGATCACCTCACCCCACCGCTTTCTAGGGGCTAGACTGGGCTTTGAGCCAATGCCACGCAGAGCCACAAACAACAGCTTAGACTAGCAAATGCTCCCTGACAAGGCTTCCTGCCTCTCTTTGGGGACTATATATGCTCGGTTTTGGTTGTGTAGCAATTATATGCAGCCGAACGTCAGTGCATTCGTTTTTCACACAGCAGCTTCACTTCTTTATTTATTTCCATGTTGAGTAGATAGGTCCCTAATCACCAAACAGCTTGTGAGCAAGCACCCTTAAATATGTTAAGCCTAACTCATAATACAAATGCATTGTGCTGCTGTAATGACTTTTCATTACCACCTCTAATTAAATGTGTTGCCAAACTATCAGGGAAATATTTTCCTTTTTACTCTCAGAAGATCCTGAGAGAAGATGACAGAGAGAAAACAGTATTTTGAAATTAGCCTGCTCTCCCCTGGCCTGCCCCCACGCCCTACACTGCGCTGCAGGGGAAGCAGGGAGCCCACCCCAATTATGGCACACAGTCAAATGTCCTCATTGGTAATCGCTGCAGCCAACCAGAGCAACCTCTACAGGATTGAAATCCC
Source organism: Microtus ochrogaster (assembly GCF_000317375.1). Taxonomy (NCBI): domain Eukaryota; kingdom Metazoa; phylum Chordata; class Mammalia; order Rodentia; family Cricetidae; genus Microtus; species Microtus ochrogaster. The sequence continues at coordinate 17,677,545 of NC_022035.1, read as the reverse complement.
AGGGTCTCTGTTCCTCTTGGAGGGCCTCTTGTGCCTGCAATCCTTAAGCCTGTGTAGTACGTACTCACAGTTCATTACAGACTTGGAGCCAGTGGGAGTTCTTTAATTCCATCACAAGTGTATGGATAAATGGCTACAGATTTAATAGCAATGCATTTAGAAAACAATGGTGTTGGGAAGCCATTCTATCTCTCTAAGGAGCAAGGACACTCCCCCACCCACCCACTCCCACACACATGATTACATACGGATGTTTTGGCTTGTCACTTACAGTAGCAGTTTTGCTCAGTGTTCATGGATGACTGGTTCCAGGACAACCCTCATCCCCTGCAGATACTGACATTTGTAGATGTTCAAGCTTCTTGGATGCAATCTATGCACACATTGTGACACACATTAAGTCCTTTTTAGAGGGCGGTAGGTAGTAGAGAAATGGTGAATATGCTATATTATTTAAAGAATTAATACAAGGGGGAAACGCACATACAAGTTCAGTACAGACACAATTCACTTCAAATATTTGAAGTCTTCATTTAGTTGAATTCACAAGTGTGGAAACCATTGGTAAGGAGGGCCACATGGATGTGTGTCCACATGTCATAACATGTGCTTTGTGGCTCAGAAGTGTTTCAGGAAATCCCCAATGGTAATTGTCCACATGGCATCTGTTGACAAGGTAAACATCACCTTCAACTTGGCTTAGCCTATCAAGTGGTTTTTCTGCTGTAAATAATTTCTTCATAATTACTAAATCGCTTAAACATCCTGAATTCTACCTGAACTAATAATTGCCACACCATTCCCAGCCAAATGGAATAAAAATGCTAAAGCATGTTTTACGTATCATGTATTTCTGTGTCTTAACATTATTCTTCACTTTCATGCCACTCAGGTGAGCTCTGGCCTTTGCTCTGAAAATGTCAGCTTTCTTAAGTACTTTTGCAAAGCAAGAGGAATAATAAAAGTAAATAGGGATTTTACTTTAATTCTTGAGAGGAAACCCACATACATACACATATAGTTGTCATGATTTGACATTAATACGAAGAAATCTAACAGCAATGGCTATAAACAGATACCCAAGCTATCCAAACTGAATCTACTTGTGAATCTATTCCCAGTGGTTCTGTGAATAGAGGTCGAGAATTCAGATAACCTTCTCATTTACGCTGCTCTCGCCACCCCTGGATTGCTATCTTTAGCTCGAGGAACAACAGCTTTACATCACACAATGAGAAGTTCGACAAAAACACCAATGTGGAAAATAGTCCAGAAAGCGCTGATGTGCAACACCGTTCAGGGAAGCATTTTGGCTTCTCTGTGGTCCTAGGTCTTCATCTGAAAGTAGGGATGCACCATTTCTCGGATTAGCAGGGCCATGAACTTTGAGTTGAAGCTCTACACCTAAGTGATAGAAAAGAACTAGTGACCTTTAGCTGCTCTGTCCGTTCCCTTAGTTCTCTCTCATTTCTCTGAGCTTCCACGCAGACTTTCTCTCAAATCCACTTCCAAATGTGGTGCTCAGGCAGGACAGCTATCATCAGTGCAAAATCCGACTCATCTACTCCTCTTCACTTCCTTAGCCTCTCTTAACACCACAAGGACTCCATTAGAGGAATCCACCCCAACAAACTGGATACGGATTAAGCCTAGATAGGCCCTTGGGACTGTTGGGTAAATTATGGACAATTACTTACGGAAATTGTTCAATCATTCATTAGTTCTATAGGACTGTACAAATGAAAAAAATCTCAAGAATATTCTCTCAATTGCAGTCAAATGAGCTTAATTCAATAAACATTTAACAAGAATCTACTATGCTGAACACTTTATGTGATGCTGGAGATGTAAAAGAGAATGAAATCTTGGCATCCTAAATGAACTGCTAAAATAGAATGTTTTGGAAGCTACAGATAGTGTGGATAGAACTGAAACTCCAGCATCTGCCAAAATACAAATGTATACTCTACAAAAATTCATATTCATAGTTATAATATGTAAGTATATATTGGTCATATACTTTATACAATATTATATATTAATAAATAACTGCATGTTATAAAATATCATGTCGTGATAGTATAGTATATTATTTGTGTAATATATTTTGCTATATACAATTGTATATTAACATAATATATAGCAATTATATACATATAAGGAGTATATAATTGGTTGATAACTAGTGTTCATCAATGATAGTATATTATATATTCATACTTTGTAATCAGAATTTTATTAATTTTAATAATTATGAAACACACATATCTATAATGCACGGCATTCTACATAATAAAGTACATAATTGTATTAATAATTATATCATGTTTAACTATGTATATTAGAAATAGATTGAATTTCAAATGTTAATAAACCTAATGTTAATGGTAAAAATGATAGGGATGGAGAAATATCAGTTTCTATTACCTCAAAATAGATTTAGTTTTATTATATAAGTACATATATAGTTTATTTTTGTGTGTGTATGTGTACATATATATATATATAATACAGGCAGCTAAAATTTGAAACTTTTCTTTTTAATGTCTCTATATAGAAGAGAGACAAGTGACCATAAGTTTCAGAAGGTTGATATTACATTAATTTCAAAAAAATGTTGAAGAAGAAAATCCTAAGTGAAACATGTAGAAAAACTTCTAGGAAAGAGTTGCACACTTCCTATCTAGTAGACAAGAGGTAAACACATTCTGCTGGAGAGATGTGATGAGAGGCTTCAGATTACCCGGATGGAGGAGACACTAGCCAGCAAGGCCTATCAATGAAGTTACTGTATGCCCTGGGAGTTGCAGCGATAGAAAACGTGCTCAGCACCCAGGAAGCTCAGGATGTCGTTGCAAGCCCCTCGACAGAAAAAGAGAGAACTGTGCGGCCCCAGGGGAAAGACTCTTAGATCTGTACCCAAAGAATGCAGAAACTCCCATCCCACCCATCGTCAGCAAACTTGGGAACTCTTTCTCCCAGCTCCAAGTGTGCTTTTCCAGAATTTTACATAGTTTCTCCCTTAGGTCAGATGCCAAAAGACTCCTATCAAACAGGCTATTAACAGAAAGATTATTTTCAGGGCACGCAACAGATTAAAAGTCACAAAATGAAGACTCCATTACATGCTGGTGAGGAAAAGTTCGTTTTCTTTTTCTGTAAAAGGTCAGATAATAACATATTTTGCCCCGATATTTCGCTTTGTGGCCTATAAGAGCTCCATCACGCCCACTCAATTCTGCTCCTCAAGAAAGTGGCAAAGAAAACATTCAAACAAATAAGCCTGGTTGTGTTCTGATAATCGTTTTCATATGCATCTTGAAAGCTGAGCTTCATATAATTTTCACGTCATAAAATATTTTACTTTGGGCTCTTTTCAATCGCTTGACAAGATTCAAAGGAAACATTCTTAGTTTATAGGCATAGAGATGCAGGAAACATTCTGACCCTGGCTATAGCTTGCTGACCTCTGCTCTACTCTTTGAAACAACAACAGAACAAAATCACTCATTTTGGCCCTAGGAAGTGAAATATTTTAGCTATCTGGAAAATAGGCTCAAGAGGGAGACCTCATCTCTGGCAACCAGGGCATGAGAACTGCCTAGCTTACCTTATGCAATTTGATTGCAAAACGCGCTATAGATGGGAGTTGAAATGTAAGTCTGCTTATCTTGACCAACAAGGGCAACAATGCAGTCACTAAGCCAGCAACTGGAGCGCTGCCTGGCCTGGTGCAGAAATCTGAACAGAAGCAAGAAAGTTTTCCTTAAAACAAATCCCATTAAAGGCAGCAGGATCTGCCTACCAATAACAGTTATCCTCCATCTCTGTCTAGGCATGTGGAACTAATAACACTTGAATACTACTTGGGAGAGGAGGGATTTTGCCAAGCAACAATCTAGGTATCCTTGGTTCCCTGTCCCTTGCTCTTGCGGGGAGCCAATACTTTCCGCTGATGTGGCGGCTGGAGCCTCTGCTTGCAGCTCAGTACCACCTCACGAAGTGGTCTTGTGTGAGTCGAGATGTCATTCAAGAGCCCACCAGCTCTCTACCACAGAAGTCTGAGGCAACCAAAAATGTGTACAGTTTGCTGTTTTTTGTTTGTTTGTTTTTGTTTTGTTTTTTTAAAGAGATTGTTAGCCAATCTGCTGTAGAAGTACCTGCCAGTTCAGGAAATCATTGTTCTGAGAAAGGGTCTTTCTATGTGTTAATTGTCCTTTACAGGTGGTGGAGTCTCACACACGAAGCTAGAAATACTGAAGACACGCCTGCTGATGCTAAGGGTCCAAACATCTGAATATAACAGGATTTCTAAACAAATGAAAATAATAAGATATGAATTTGAAGATTTCAAGTAAAGTACCTCTGAAAGTGTAGAGAAACAACAGTCATTCAGTTGGTACACAGATGGACCGATGGACGGATGGACAGACAGACAGACAGAAAGTCAAAATATTTTACACACTTTTTTTTGAGACTGTTTTTCTGTATAGCCTTGGCTGTCCTGGAACTCTCTCTGTAGACCACACTGGCCTTGAACTCATAGAGATCCACCTGCCTCTGCCTCCCAAGTGCTGGGATTAAAGGCATGCACCACTACGCCCAGCAAAATTTTTTGAAAATATCTCCAGACATTGCCAGATGCTCTAGAAGAGTAGGGGCAACAATATCAACCCCACTCAGAACCATTAATTTCCAGGTAGCAAGGCGACAGCAATTGTCAAGTTTATGCTCAATGGAGATTTCCAGTATGGTAAGGGACCAGAAAGACTAATAGGTCCACGAACTCCAGTGTTAAATCAAAGTGCATTAGAAAGATGAAGGAAGGAGCTGAGTGGTGGTGGCACAAGCCTTTAATCTGAACACTCGGGAGACAGAAGCAGATGGACCTCTGTGAGTTCGAGGCTAGCCTGGTCTACAAGAACTAGTTTCAGGACAGGCTCCAAAGCTACACAGAGAAACCTTGCGTTGAAAAAAAAAACGATGAAAGAAGGAACTCATCAATGCCAGAAAGAGTTTTAGATGGTATCTCACCATGTAGCCCAAGCTGGTCTGAAATATGCAAGGTTTCTACCTTAGCCTACTGAGTGCCAGGATCACAGGCCTGTGCCTCCGTGCTCAACCCCACTAGTGAGACTGCATCTGAATCTTGTGAGAGGAATATGGAGGAAGAAGCACTTGTCTCTATTAGTGGAAATAAAAGGAACTGGGGAAAGCAAGCCCACATCATCAGAGGAATGGCTGCACAGATCCTCATTCCACCCCTAAGTCTCCACTAATTCACATCGACTCATCTCACTTCAAGCAAGAGAGGAAGAAATGCTTTTCTCCAATTGTCTCAAAGGCACCCTTTCATTCTTGGCTTTAGAGGACCCTTGGAAAAACTCAAACCAGACTAAGGAAACATGGAAGAGGAAAGCCACAAAAGATTCGTGTAAATCAAGCTAGAAACGGTCTGTGTGGTCCCAGTTGGTCCAGCTAGCAGAAATGGATGGCAGGAACGTGGACTAGGATTTCAGAATCCCCTGTGGGGAGGCTCTACAGTTCCCGGGTCTGGGAGCACTCTGCTTAAGCAAAGATAGCAGTTCGGTTGTAGAAGCAGCTGGTGTGTCAGATGGGGGTGGGTGGGTGGACTAGGTGACTTTTAAGAATTCTTCCAGCCTGTGGATTCTAACAAGTGAACAGAATGCTGCCAGCACTGTGCTCTTTTCAGAGCACGCCGGGGAGGGATGACGCTAAAGCGCATCTACTAAAGATGCCTCTCCCACAGGACGACGCTCAACATGGGACCCTCAGCTCATTTGTTCTCGCCGCACCTTTGAAAGGAAAGCCATTTGCCTGGTAATAGAAAAATGAACCACCATCAATCTGCCTTCTTCCATGCTCCCTCCATGCCCAGAGATGTACCTCTCCCATGCACAGTCGGTGACAATGAGCCAATTTAAGATGAGGCTTGGCGCCCGTACATACATAACGGTGGCTCTAATGGAAAACCATTTTCTACAACCTTTCTGTTTAAAGGAATATCGTCCTTGAGCATGCCTGGCTCTTCTCCATAGGAGAATATTTTCTATGTCTCTGGCACTTGGCCTCCCGGATGCTCAGCATACATCCGTAGAGTTGCCAGTGGGTCATTTTCATAGATGCATGCCATGAACTCAGAGACTGCAAAAGGAAGGTCATTTCATTCCAAAATTAGAAGGAAGAAGGATGGGATATACAGCTTATAATGACTCAAGGGACCATGAAGGAAAGAAATTCTGTGCATCTCCTGAGAACATCCTCACTAAAACCTGTAACTGGAAACCCACAGCATTCTGGAAGGATGCCCCCAAGGTAGCAGGAATAGAGGAGAGTCCAATTCTGGAAAAGAGATCTCTCCCTAAGCACCAGTAATCACGAAGGACAGTCAAAAACTACTAGAAAGACTTTGATTAGGACCACATAGGTATATGGGACTTCTCTTGTCTACACATCATGAGCATGAACACACCTGAATTGTCACAAAATCAAATGAACCCGGGTTCTTCCAAAGCCTATCTTCAAGGGGGAAAAAATCTCCTTACCTTTCTGGAGAAAGAGAGGGGGAGAGTGAAAGAGAGAGAGACAGAGATGCAAAGACAAAGAGACAGAGACAGACATAAAGAGAGGCAGGGGCTCATGGGGAAGCTTGATAACAAAATATAAACACACTGGTATGGAACAACAATTTGTGTTCTTCATTAAAGACTGATAAATCTCAGCTAGTCACTGAAACAAAAATCAAAAATAACCTGATTTTAGTGTCTGGGTATTTTTTCTGTTATAATTTGAAATAATTTTCTTCCAGTGATTTTTGTTGCAAAGATAATTTTGGCCTTTATTTCTTTAGGTGATACAGCATAGTAACTATCCAGTCCTTCCACTGACACAGTAAAAACCTGGATGAAAGAAACAGAAGGCATTTCAGCTATGCACACTGTTCTGCTAGCCTCTAAGAACTGTATGTGGAAAAAAGCAAGTGTGGAGACTGTCAGTCAAAGTATTTTGTTCAAATAAAAATCATTATAATCACAGAAGCCCACATTAGAACAGAGGGGTTCTGCTAACAATATCAGGTAATTATTCCTACCTAGGGGAAGTGTACTGAGCTGTAAATATTAGTACAGACAAAGGACAATATTTTTTCAGCATTCACCTTAAGTGAAGCCCAAGTAGTCAATAAAGTGCAAATGTGTCAGTAGGGCATACTGACTTTGCAAATTGTTTGCTTGGTGACATTACAAATGTGAGCAAATATGGTTTTTTCAATATACAGATAACAAGATTTGACACATTTCTTTCACCTACTGCCGACCAACCCAAAGTACGTTATCATCTACCGAAAATGACCATGGTATGAAATTGCCCATGATAGAGCAGAAACTTTTAGAATGATACACAAATACTAGGAAATTGTGGTGTAAGCCAACGTCCTACTTGCTGATCATTCATGTCCCTACTTGCAGAGACTTGTAGGTACTTTAGAAATTACCTAATTCAACCCTGCTATTTCATGGGAAAAGAGGTGAAAGTCCAGAGAAACAAGTTTCACTTGACAAAGTCACCCAGGATGACGTAGGAAAGGAAGTCAGAACCAGGCCAACTAACTCTTTGCAGAATGCTATCACTTCATCTAATAGCAATGCCTCTTCATGGGCTACATCAAGAGAGATTCAATTTTGGCATCTCCAATAGCAAACATCAAATTCCAGGAAAACTTTGTGTTTGGGGAAAATATATAACATAAGACTTTGTTGGTGTTTTTTATTTTAGAATCGTTTGCAAGAAAGTTCTTTATAAAAAAAATCTACACTGAAACCAGTGTACTATTATGCAAACATATGTGTAAACTGCTAAGTTAACTGTTCTCATATTTTTAACTGTTTTAAAAAAGATACCCCCCCCCTTAATTCAGTACTCAGTAGAACTCTGAAGTCCAGCCTGGTCTACAAAG
>NC_022035.1:17662691-17668975 GCF_000317375.1 Microtus ochrogaster | reverse complement strand
CCAGCCAAATTTTTGAGATTGAAAACAAAGAAAGGACTGCATTGGGCTTGCATTTATGATTCTCCTACCTGCACTACCGAAGACCTAGGCTCACAAGCATGTATTCTCCATGCCCTGCTCCCTACATTTTATTCCTTTCCAATGTTACCTCAGTTCCCAAATAGTTCTCTGATACCAGTACATTTTCCACATGCCGCCCTTTTTTGAAGATACCAGTACATTTGAAGATACCAGTACATTTTCCACGTGCCATCCTTCTGTAAAGTTCATATTTGGTAATTGCATAAATGTATACAACGTATTTAGATCATGCTTAGGCCCTACTCCTTCCCTCCAGAAGCCCCCTACACCACATCCTTTCTCCAACTCCACGCATTCTTATTTTATGAGAGAACCAGAGAGGAACAATGCAAGCATCTCAGCTCCAGTCCATGGGACTTTTGGAAATCTCTGGTTTATAAACTGGAAACAACTAGATGTCCCTCGACTGAAGAATGGACAAGTAAAATGTGCTACTTTTACACAATGGAGTACTGCACAGCAAAAAAAAAAAAAATGACATCTTGAAATTTGCAGGCAAATGGATGGAGCTAGAAAAAACCATATTGAGGGAGGTAACCCAGCCCAGAGAGACAATTATCACATGTACTCACTCATAAGTGGTTTTTAGACATAAAGCAAAGAAAAGGCTGTCTACAATCCACAACCCCAGATAACCTAAATAACAAAGAGGGCCCTAAGAGAGACATACATGGATCTATATAGGAAGGAGAAAAAGATAAGCTCTCTTGAGTAGATTGGGAGCATAGGGGTCACAGAAGATGGTAGAAGGAGAGAGGGGAGGATGGAAGGGCAGTGGAGTGGAGAAACAGTATAGCTCAATAAAAATAATTTAAAAAAAGAAAGTACTACCACATCAAATCATTATGGAAGGAGATGCAGATTAAATAGAAAACTCTTTACTTACATATTTACGGTGCTATAAACCCATAAAAATTCTTTGACATTTTAAGGATGACATATTTGGTAGAAAGCCATTCAGTGATTGTCTTAGTTAGGATTTCCATTGCTGTGAAGAGACACCATGACTGTGGCAACTCTTCGAAAGGAAAACATTTAATTGGAGCTGACTTCCATTTTCAAAAGTTTAGTCCGTTATCATTCTGGCAGGACATGGCGGTGTGCAGGCAGATAAGGTGCTGGAGAAGGAGCTAATAGGTCTACATCTTGATTAACAGGCAACAAGAAGCTACTGGGTGTAGTTTGAGCATGAGACCTCAAAGCCTGCCCCTACATTTCCTCCAACAAGGCCACAATGACTCCAACAAGACCACACCTGCTAATAGTGCCACTTTCCATGGGCCAAGCATTCAAACACATGAGTCTATAGGGGTCATATGTCATCACACCACCACAGTTATGTCTAATGGACGTGTCTGTGTCAAAGTCTCCTATTACCAACGAGCTTTGGGACGAATCCCAACATAGGATACAGGTTGTGGTCCTGTAGCTAGCTAGAGCAATTCCATAAAAGGATGCCACAGGCAGTTGATCCTGTTTAGTGTCATGGCTCTGATTAAAGTGGGAAAGGCTTTCTGAGTGGGAGAGCAGCATATGGCTGATAGCCACAGGCCCTGTTGCCTGACAGTCATCATTCCTGTCATCCTAGAGACACAAAGCAACTTCACCTTGAGATTTATTGGAGCTATCATTTATAGGCACCTGCCAATAATTTGTAGTCCTGGGGGATGAGATAAACATAGATAACTGAAATCCATGATCTTCCAACACACTATAGTCAAGAGTCAAAATGCCTTCCTTATTTAACTGCTCTAGCTTTAGGATCTGTGTAGAAAAATCAAATGGTTTTCACCTATGTCTCTACTTCCAATCCCACACGAATATGGAATCTGAGCCTGTGAAGGCAAAAGGTAGGCATTCAAGCATAATGAGCCTCCCCTAACACTATCAATATATAGACTTCTTGTAAAATGTACATTATGCCTGGAAATGAATTGAGAGTGGGCATTCTGAGCCTTGAGCACTTTGGAACTCATGAAGCAGACGCTCAAAAGCCACTAAGGGATCGATGCACATCCAAGCACAAACAAATACCCACAACCCGTAAAACCATGTTTTCAATTATGAAAAAACAACCAGCAGGCCTGGTGAACAGCATTTTGGAATCTGAACAAGTCTCCCAGCTTTCACTCCATCGCTAGCCACAACAGCATCCTCTGCTAAGAGGGTTTATTTTAAGAGCACTATCTTTACGGTTCTGCAAACCTTCCATCCTTTTATAGATAGAAGTCTTGCTTTAAGAAACTCAGACTTAATTACTTCTCGTTTTCTTAAGGCATCCTGGTACCGCCTATTCGTATCAGTTTGAGGGGAAGAGCAAAAGGCTGTGTGCCCCAGCCCAATGCTGCGGCATAAGAAAGCCTATCCATCTAGTTCTAGGTTTTGTATCATCGAAGAGGCTCTAGGACAAGTGTCTAGTCTTCGGTGTCTTTACTTCTGAGACTGACATAATAATTCCTGCCCTCCTAGCAGAATATAAAAAGCACAAAAACATTTTAAAAGTGAATAAACCATTATTATGTGTAATTTACTGCAAGATCAATGGATCTGAAAGCAAAGGGTAATAAATTTGTAGTCTCTTTCAATCTGTGCTACCACACAATAAATAAAAGTAACTTTAATAGGCACTGGCAACATCCTTTTGAGAGATTGCAGCATGACTGCTTCTTTTAAAATATAGAAAATCACCACAATCTCTGCCTTCAAATACTCATTATGGGGGAGAAAGGTGTTCGATTATACACTTTATGAATCTTTACCACTTACTCTGGACTCATGGAAGTAAAATTAACACCCAGAATTATTACAACATTACTGACCAGATCCACCCTTCCCTCTGTACCCCTTTACTTCTGGCAACTGAGAAGAAGCACTCAATCTCCCCAGCCTTTAACACTTTCAAAATGCTAGGAAAAGGAAAAAACAGTCATCTCTAAATTCCCCATGGATAGATCAAGAGATCCCATGCTTAGTGTACTATGTTCTGCCATTCAAGTTTATGTGAAATATATGGTATAATGCCCATGGAAGAAAAGACTAACTAGCCTCCTTGCAGCCTTTAAATATTCTCAGGCAGTTTTCTATGAGGTGAATCCATACCCTGAAGATTTTCAGTTCATTTACCAGGACCAAAGGCTCTCCAGCATGCACAATGGCTGTAAGAACTGTCATTGTTGAGATTGTACCATGCCCTACGTGGTAATCATCATATCTGCAGTTAACTTTCCAGCATGCGCAATGGTTTAAGAACTATCATTGCTGAGGTCCTACCATATCCCATGTGGCAACAACACATCCACACTTAATGATTTTTATTCCTTTAACAATTCTTAAAGAAAACATTATGTTTGATTTAAGATTATACAATTAGGGGCCAGGCCTTGCCGGTTCATGCCATTAATCCCAGCACTTGGGAGGCAGAGGCAGGTGGATCTCTGTAGGTTTAAGGCCAGCGTGGTCTACAGAACAAGTTCCAGGACTGGCTCCACAGCTACTGAGAAACCTTGTCTTGAAAAACAAAACAAAAACAACAACAAAACAACAAAGATTATACAATTAGCGATCTGGAGAGATGGCTCCGAGGTTAAGAGCACTGGTTGCTCTTTCATAGGTCCTGAGTTCAATTCCCAGCAACCACATGGTGACTCACAACCATTTGTAATGAGATCTGGTGCCTTCTTCTGGCTTCCGGGCATACATTGTATGCAGGCAGAACATTATATACATAATAAATAAATCTTTAAAAATACATATTTAAAAAGGATTATGCAATTAAAGTTGCGAGAAATGAAACGACTTGCTTGAAGAAAGTCAACTGTAAGTCTTACAAAAATGGATCACGTCTGTTTTATTTGATAGCAAAATACAGTGCCTAGAATTATATCTAAAAACAATAGGCATGTACAACCTAGTTACATAATAGCAAATGAAAGTTAATGGCAGAATAAGCAAAGGGCTAGGTCAATACACAGAATCAACTAGAGCTGGGGTTTTGGAGGAAGGATGCCTGTTTTGCAATTGACTTTCAACACAATTGGCAAAAATACACAATTCCCAAACACTTACTAACTAGAAATGTACCTATTTGTGAACTGACTTGAATCTTTTGCTCCTCAAACGTAACTTAAATCTCGAGACCATCCCTCTTGTCATTTAGAATCTGGTCAAAGCCATTTAAAAAACCTTATTGTTCTTAGCTTATGGACCTAAGTGATTTTATTGAGAGGTGGGGCCATTTTATTTCTTTCCCAAGCAGGACAACTTGCAGGCGCTTTGCTGACTTGGGTGGTGCATTTTTCTTCAAGTTATAATGTTTACAGCACATTGAAAGCAACAAAGACAGTACACCATTAATGTTTTCATCTTGACATGTGTGAAGTTATGGATCAAAATAGAATCTTCATCTCCTTAGGCCACAGCTATTTGACAATTAAATCTGAGTTGGTACATATACCAAAAAGAGCACATTTGGCTACTTTCTGATTGCACAGTATGTTAATACCAATTTCATCTTAGTATCCTGACACTAAACAAACCATCAGTTATATGAGAATGATCACTGGAATACAAACACTGTAGAAATTATATGACAACAGCGTATTATATTTTTCTCATAATTCTTTTAAATCATCACATTTGTTAGAAGTTCCATATTTTAAAAAAATAAAGATCAGATGCTACTGCCAATGAAGAAGTTTCTCAAAAGCTAATGGCTATTAGTAAACTAATACACCTCCAGGAAAGCTAACTAGCATCCTGCCAGTAGCGCCCCCCCCCAATACTATGAAAAAGATGTAGAAGCAGTTCAACAGAGTTCTTGTTGGGAACTCGTTTCAAAAGAAAAACGATATCCCCCAAATAAACACTCACGCTGCATCAAATCACATACCAAATTGTTTGAGAATGAAATTATCTTTGAGAGGATATTTACTATAAGCAGTCAATATTTAAATAAACAAAATGATAGGAGAAAAAAAGAAGCCAATTTTCTTTTGAGGATCTATCATTGTTAAATAGGCAACCTCCTGCAGCTGAAGAAGCCAAGGCTATAACTCTGGGAGCTGCTCTCAGGACAGAAGACTAAAGGAAATAAACAGAAGTACGCCACTGTTTTGATGGAAAAAATCTAAAGTAATACTTGAAAAAGTGAATGAAGTTACATTGTGAGCCTTGCACTCAAAGTAGAAATAAGACAGCCATTGTCTTTGGTCTAAGTAAATCCATAAGTAGAAAAGGAAAAAGAATTTGTGCTAAGAAAATGTGAGCATAAAGATATCAAAAATTGACCTATAGCTAAGAGGGCATTTTGTCATTTTCCATATAATATTAAATATTTGGAATTATGGGAAAATAGACTACCATGAGAGCAATGGATGATTAAAAGAAAAATAATGGGAAAGAAAAATGGGACTATTTATGAAGCCTTCAGTGTGCGCCAGAGGCCACACTTACTCCCTTAAGGAAAGCAGTATGCTCGAGGCCACACATAGAGAGTACATGGAAGATCTGGGTATGAACAGAAAGGTTCATGAAGACAGGGCCCTTTGTCTCCTTGGGCCATTAGAATGGCGACTTAAACACGATAAACCCTCAATCAATATTTGACGAAGGAAGAAAGAAAGTAGAAGAAAGAGGAACGATTCAATTTAATAGTAAAATGATATCCTGGGTGGAATTCTCAGGGAAAGGTGTGCCATGGCACCTGGCCCCAGGAACTTACAATCTATTCAAGGGAAATTCTGGGTGCGCACAAAAGGATGACTCACCACCAAATGTTAGACCCTGAATCAACCAAATCAGGAGTGGAGAGGCCAACTACAAAGTGTTTGATAAATAAGAACACCACAGAGAATCACAGAAGACAATTTTGGATGATGAAACAAGAAGTAATGGCTCAGTCAAGACCCTAACATGAATAGAATCTTATAACTTTGGATTTCCCACTCTAACGAGGTCTCATTTAGTAATGTTGATGAAAATTCGTTCATGATTTCCAGTTTGCATTATCTTCTCAGTGGCAAACCATGACAGCACGTTTTTCCCCATTTAAGAAAGAGAAAAATAAGCCGGGCAGTGGTGGCGCACAACTTTAATCCCAGCACTTGGAAGGCAGAGGCAGGCAGATCTCTGTGAGTTCGAGGCCAGCCTGGACTACAAGAGCTAGTTCCAGGACAGGAACCAAAAGCTACAGAGAAACCCTGTCT
>NC_022035.1:17658338-17662537 GCF_000317375.1 Microtus ochrogaster | reverse complement strand
GTGCAAGATTCCCAGAGCTATATTAAGGAAAAATTCGGGGCCTGGGGAGACAGTGACGCTCTCTTGCCTTGCAAGCTTGAGGACCTAAGTGGATCCACATAAAGAGGCAGTGCATCATACAACACTTTGGACTCCCAGCAGACCTGCATAAGTAGAGAGCACATCACAGTGACACCAGCATGCCTTAGGTGGCAAGCAGCAGTCCAGAGAAAAACATTCTCTCAAAAAAAATAATAATAAGTTGAACGTTTACTGAGGAACTATATGCAAGGTTGACCTCTACTCGCCAAAAACACACCCCCCCACACACACACACACATACATATACGCCTGCACGCACGCATGCACATACCCACAAAACACACACAAATAAGAGATTTTTTTTCAGGAGTGTAGAGATGACAAAGTGGAAACCGTCCTGAGCTCAGCTTTTCTCCATTTTGGTCCGCAACAATCAACCCGGTAAGAGGCACTTCTCTACCTGAATAGCTACGGTTAACCAGGGCACACATGGTGTCATTATAGGAACCACTGTAAAGCAGCATCGCAGGTATGCCTTCCTCCAGGCTTGCATAGACCAACTCCAAAGCAGGGGCTGTACTTTAGCTCCTTCTCCTTTTCTCTGCCAGCTACCTTTACACAATGAGTGATCCGCACACCCATATATGCTAGTCTTAGAAACAGCCTGTTCTGTCTTTGACCTGCTGCATTAGATAGCACGACCTCTCACACACTGTTACTCTATTGCTTGGTGGCATTTGTTCCATATGGGAAATACCAAAGTCTCTCTTCCCAGAGTCACTCCACATACTTAGACTGCTTCAGATGACTCTTCAATCAACCAACCACATGTAGCTAGCAATTCCCTTAGAAAACAAAACAAAGCAGTCCCAAAGAGCTGCAGGGGCACAGAAACTACATAGAGATCAGGATCACCATCATTACCAAGACTTTAAGAAATCCAAGTAAAACAGTAAAGGGAAGGACCAATAGCCCCACCTGATGTGGGAGTGTCATATATCAATCTGTTGATTTCATTGGTTAAGCAATAAAGAAACTGCTTGGCCCTCATAGGTTAAAACATAGGTGGGAGGAGTAAACAGAACAGGATGCTGGGAGAAAGAAGCTGAGACAGGGAGTCGCCATGATTCGCCCACTCCAGGCAGATGCAGGTTAAGATCATTCCTGGTAAGCCAGCTCTTGGGCTACATAGATTATTAGAAATGGGCTAGTCCAGGTGCGAGAGTTAGCTGAGAAAATGCTAGATATAATGGGCCAAGTGGTGTTTAAAAGAATACAGTTTCCGTGTAATTATTTCAGGGCATAAGCTAGAGCTAGCCATGTGGGCGGCCAGGTGCTGGGGACGCAGCCCTGCCGCTCCTTATTACAGCACCCACCATCGCCAAGTTTGAGAGACTTGGGTACCTGAAAGAGCCAGGAACATGATACACTTACCAACATCACCAAGTATGAGAGACTCAGGAATCCAAAAAAGTCCCTAGTGAAAACAAAGAAGAGATATAGGATAGGAGGGACGTGGAGAGGAAATGATGGTGAGCTGAAACTGTGTGGAACTCCAGAGATGCCAGCTCTAATAAGAATGTTAGCTGCTAAGATAAATAAAGAAAAGAAGGGAAGAAAGGGAGGGAGATTTGGAGATTATCCAATAATCAAGCCAAGAAGTGGTGGTGATTATCAATATTATCAATATGAAATGCCTCAAGACACTCAGGAGTTAGTAAGCAGGGGGAGAGAAGGAAGAGGAGAAGGAGAAAGGATAAGAGCTGGTATCCAGATACAATTCTGACAATTGTGCTTGCCTGGCTTGGGTGTCATAGTTCACTAAAGAACATGGGCTGGAAGTAACCCCAATGCTTTCCAGTTCATTCTAAATTTACTAGAGTCATTGATGCTTTCTCAGAGGCATCTGTGTGTGATGTGGAAGGACATAGGTAGTTGTTGGCCCCCAAAAGGAGAATCCATGTCCAATGTGGTCTACAAATTTTGGCTTGAATGATGTTCTCCCTAGTAATAGAATTATCTGAGCTTATGAATGACATTTTGTCAGCCCGTAGTTGATTTGTTTTATAGTGCCTCAGTTGGTCATTTTCCAACTCTAATGCATTTGTATTTTCTTCTGGTATTCCATGTTCATAATATGCAGTTTAATTTGCCATAGCCCATTCTAACAGATGGCCTCCTCTTTCATTCCCACTGCCTCTGTGAAATCTACCCTCACATTCCTTGTACATCCTTTCTTCTGCCAAGCATCACAGAATAAATCTCCTTGCAGAAAGCAGTACTCTCTTGTGTTGATTATGTTTGCCTGGAGGCTGGCTCTTTCTGATCACGTGCTGCTCATCCAAATGAGAAATGGACATCTGAGAAGAAAGCGGGGAAAGGGGGCAGCTTCCAATAAGAAATGAGGTTTTGTGAATGAAGCTCATTTTTGTGATTACTAGTCTGTGTTTTCATTTCTATTTTGTTTCTCTCAGAAAAAAAAAACTAACCTGGTAAATAAAAATAAATTCCAAGACCCCAATATACCAGATGTTTTCACTTTCCCAAGTTCCCTTTCTGTCTGGATGCACATGCATGTGTACATATATATCTTTTTCGACAAGGTTAAAATTTTAGCCTGGATATATAAATCTGCGTCTTGCTATTTTTCATTTGTAATGATGAACATTTCCCATGCTACTACGTTGTTCCTAACTATCAATTTAACAGAGATATAATATTCTAAGTGTATGTTTATGTGAGTGATAACATATTGAAACACACACACTCACGCACGCGCGCGCGCACACACACACACACACAGAGAGAGAGAGAGAGAGAGAGAGTAGTCATGACTGGGTATTCCATATTGCTTCATTCTCTTTCCTTCTGCAGGATCACATTATACTTTAAGATCATCATGTGTCCAATGCATAGCTTTTCTACATGTTAAAACTCTAGCGAAGCCAGTGCATTTTTCCATAAGATTGTTTACATAGGGTAAATTTCCAGGAGGACTGAGAACATTAATGATTCCTAATGGCTTCAAATTTGCTTTCTACACCAGAGCAATTTCAGCTGTCATAAGCAACATATGAATCTGCTAGTTTTATCATCTTCCTGCAACACAGACGATTAATATTTTCTTTAAACCGCCTGATTTGTGTGGTACAAGACGCTGTCTTATAAGCACTTAATTTGTAGCTCTTTGAAGAGTCTGACCATAGCTGTTCTCCATATAACTATTTACTGTTCCAGCTCCTGTTGTGTGGACTGTCAGTTCACCTTCCTTTCTGCTAACTCCTGGGTATCCATCTTGAGGTGTTTCATAGTCTTGTTGTCTACTTCTTTCTTGACTATTCTCCAAATCTATTTTTTTTAATTCTAAGCTCATTTTATTGTTTTTGTATCCCAACCTATAACCTTTTCTTCATCAAAAACATGTTCCTCAAATGAATTTTCAGCCATTTTCTTCCTGTTCAAGCATTAAAGATGCTTGACCTGGGGATGAACTTGCACTGCTTTAATGTCTATTATCATATATATATGTATATATATATTATCATATTATACATATATATATATACCTTATACGTCTTCATTAACAGATTTAGATACAAGCAGCGCAAGCATAGTCTAAATGGTGCACAGGGCAGACACATGTGGACAATGGTTTCAGAACTAAACTCAGCAATTACATTCTAACTCTGTGAATCCCAAGAAATGACTAAACTTTTTCAACCACTTACTGACTTACAAAAATGAAAATAAAAGTATTTGGAATTCATATCTGCATCATTAAGTATTCTATTGACTACATGTGTTATTTGAGTTATAAATAATTAATAAAAATTAAAACCTCTGTTTCTTAGTCTCACTATCAGTACTCAAGTCCTTCATAGTCACACATGTTAATGGTATCAGAGTTGGGTACTATTCATATATATAAATCATTTCTGTTGTCACAAGAATTTCTATTACATACAATTGCCACAGGCGCTTTATGTATATAGAAAACAATTTACAGTAACTGTAGGCGTAGTGGCTAAAATATTTTTCAAACGAGTACTAAAGCAGCCATTAGTAAAATCCAAATAATCTACAATCAAGGAATCCTATTTTTACCATACAGCAAGAAATTTAGAATTGAGCCTAGCAGTGGTGATGCACACCTTTAATCCCAGCACTCGGGAGGCAGA
>NC_022035.1:17640457-17656433 GCF_000317375.1 Microtus ochrogaster | reverse complement strand
GAAGGAAAAAGCTTAAATACTGCTAAGCACTGAAACCGATTTTGTGATTATTTTTTAACGAGGTTTCCAGTGACCAAGCCTACTGGAGGTACTGATTCGTACAAAGGCAGAGAGCTAGCGCTGGCCGCTGTTGCTCACTCTTTTCTTCCTGTATGCAGGATATGAGCTTGTTGTTCTTTCTAGTCCCATTCATCACCCTCTTACATGTCTCCCAGGAAAAACAAGAAGCCAAAGTTATTCTGCAATTCTGACAAGGAGAAGCTCATACATCTATTTTAATATCATGTTTTTCAGAGATTTTATTCTCAGCTATTTCCCCATGCCCTCAGACCTCCGGTTATGAAAAGATATTAAAATACCAACATCTGGCTGGAGAAATAGATGCCTCTGTGGCAAACTTGATTAAATTGCATTTGCCTCAAGCACCCATTCATACTTATGGAAACTATATGCTCAGCAGGATGTACACATAAATGAAATATGCACTTCCCTACTTTTAAGAAGCTTGCAATTTAGTGGATCTGGGTAATTTCTTTTAATCACTGAAAAGCAACACAGACTTAATTTCAAAATATGTTTCTTGATTATAGAAGGAAATTAATGAGTAAATGAATGACTTTAATGACATGACTCTAATGGCATCAATAAGACAAACAAAGGACATGGTCAAGAATAGAAATGGTATGTACACCTGAGTGTGGAAACTTACACGTACCCCTCAAAATGCTTTGAAGCAGAGTGTAAGTTTTCTCAATGGTCAGGAGCAGTAGCAAGGAGGACAGTTGAGTGCTGCCTGGCGCCACCGTAAAACTGTAAGTAGTTCTTAATGCAGACCCATGTGAGACAAAGCCAGCGTTTCAGAGTCAGAAGGTATCATCTTTGTGCATTTTCCAGTCTTCTACAATTCTTCTTTCTAAGAATAGCTATGCATTCAAAGTGCTTCTCGGGCAGCTAGAGGCCATGCGCATTGCCCTCTGAGAGGTCTATTGGTACCACAGAAGCTTCAAGCTTGCCCTAGATCAGAGAGACCACTTTCCCCAGCACTCTTGTTTTGACCAAGAGAATTATCTGTGTGTACTTTTAAATAAATAAGTAGGTGAAATTTTCCTAGAACTGCTCCCACAAGATGGAAGGAGCTGAATCAATAAGTAGAACCCACAACATAATTTTATTACAATTGAAAACATCTTCCTTAGGATACAAGGCAAGCCAAAAGCTTGAAATAGAAAGAAGAAACATCATTAAACACACACTCACACACACACACACACACACACACACACACACATGCACACACACACACACACCTCTATCCAGGGCCAGTACAATGGCCAGTACAAGCACCTGGCACCAGGGCTGATGACAAGAGTCATCACACTCAATTGTAGGAGAAAACAAAATTCATAGGTTGTCCTCTGACCTCCATGCATATGTCATGGCATGCATGCATATACACACGTATATTCACACACAATAAATCAAATTTGCAAATTGAAAAAAAAATACTTCTTGAAATTCAGCTTAAGATGCCAGCTCATCAGGAAACACAAAAGTTCTGATGAGAACTCTTTCATAGTTCAAATCAAATTATTTTTCCCTTGAGAGTCCTCAGGGCTCATTATGTACCTCTTTCCCCCTTCAACTAGCTGTATGAATAGAAAAAACAAATCTCAACTCAGCCTTGGTCCAGTACAGCATCCAGACCAAGGTGACTTTCCAAGACCTCTCTGGACTTGGCTAGCTGTTCTATACCGTGGGCGACACCTCTCCTCCTCCTCCTCCTCCTCCTCCTCCTCCTCCTTCAGTAAAGAGGCCTATGGCAAGACTCAGGGATAGTCTCTCTGCCCTGCCTCAGAGAGGGCCAAGTGGAAAATAAAATCCAAGTTGAATAGAACGCCATGAGTAGAAGAGATGGCGCCTGTTTCTCAATGACCAGAAGCTTTTGGCTGCTCTCTAATGTGTATTATGCTGCAGAAGCTGAGCATGGAAACCCCAGAGAAGGCAAAGATCTAACACTGGGCATGGGTTACATTCAATTTGGAGAGTCTAGTGCCCATTAAAAGCACCTTATTGCCAACATATCTGTGACAACAGGAATACAAAGTTTTGTTTGTGCATCCCCAGGAGAAGCAGAAAGTGCCCAAAAGGTCAAAATGAGTCTTAAAGAAATTGTGCGTATTTAATGTCCCTTTCAGTTCAAGATCCAAGTTGAGGATTAAAGTAGTTTGGGGATCCTGGGCAGGAGCTTACCTCTCCAGAGATGAGGCTCTGGTGTGTCTTTCCAGCCCTGTCTGAGAAGTAATGAACGGTCTCAAAGTCCCCCATCTGCAAAGGCTGGCAGGATGGAGTGTGAAAAAAGTCAGGAACTTAGCCAGCTGCTTCCTTTATCTCTCTCCATCTGTGTCTGCAACGCCCAAGATGGCTAAGCATCTTGTTATGGCCCAGGGAACTGGTTAGCGTACTGTTTGTATAAGCCGTTCCAGAAAGCTCATCTTGGGGGAGGCTCTTGATGGATGACAGAGGAAAACTTGAATGAATTCACTTTCGCTAGCTGAGAAAAATCAAGGGGATTTCAAACCTCCGTAGAAAAGCACATGTAAATCCAAAGCCTACAGCCTTAGCATTGGGGCAGACACAGATATTTCATTTTCAAATCTGTGTACTTTGAAGATCACTAAACTTTGCAGGAGGTAGGGAGAATAAAGGGACAGTTGGTTTTATGCTACCATTCTGCTTTCCATTAACTCAAAAAATGACTGCCTCAGGACATCCAAAAAGATGTAAAGTTAAAATCCAAAAATGAAGTATTGAGAAGATCTCAACTTTTTTGGAAGAGTCACAATAACTTGAAGGGGTTTTATTTTTCAGTTGATCATGTCAATGCAGGGGATTTCAAAACAACCAAAGTCCTACAAGTAATGCACTTGAGTAATGAGGAGATCTAGAAATACCTCTTTTCTAAAACACAGGTCTATAATCATGTCTTTTCACAGATATCGTGTGCTTCATATAATCCTCAGAGCTCCCCTAATCCCTTTGTGGTGAAAATGTCAGAGTCCAAAGGGGACGGAAAGATGGGCACTCTGTGTGAGCATGAAAGGCCTAATCTAGCAGCGCCTTAGGCAAACTTCATTAGCCTTTGGGATATTACTCGTTCGAGAACTGCGACCCATCCAGAACACCATAAGCATCAGGTGCTCAGCAGTTCTTTCAGAAGCAGAGTTCAAAATTGGACCATTCATGATCTGGAGACAAAAAAAGCAGCCGATTTTCCAGTAATCATCCTTGTGAGGTGGCTGCTTACATCATTTAGGATCACCTTTCCTTGCAAGCAAGTTTTGGGGCTTTTTTTTTTTTGGAGCTTTAATTGCCTTTGGTCCCAGGAAAGAAAAGTCAGCCACAGGGTAGAGAGGTTCTGGGAAGTAAGTATGGGTGGGGAAAAGAAGACCAGAGGGAGGGAAGTGGATGCATGGTCCTGAGGGAGCACCTCCCTTTATGGTGGGGAGGCTGGAAGAGACAGCTGAGGGCTCAGAGGAATGAGTGCCTGCTAAGGAATGAGCTCTCTCCAGTCCAGTGGAGGTGGCTGGAATTCTGATTTGAACCCTTGGTTTGCCCTTTGTTGGCGGCTGCCACCACTGTTTCTATATAGATAAAACCTTCAATCTGGAAATTCAGAGAGGAAAAGGAGAATTTTCGTAGTTGTCTTCTGAGTCTCCTATGTAAGGAAATATGATATTTCCGCCACATCAAGAACATCAATTTTTTTAAGAATAATATTTACCCTTTTTATTGGCTGCCATTCAAAGGCCTGGAAACGTTTATTAGTAAATTTAATTACTTTGTATGTTATAGCTATGAAATTGAAACTAGCAAGGCCAGGGGGTAGGAGAAGTTGACTCCACGGTCCAAGCAGCCCAATTTCAGCATATAGTCTCTAGATTCTGGGAAAGGCCCACGTTAGAAAACACAACATTCATTAACCACCTACTATCTGCTAAGCACTTGTGCATGCTGTCTTATTTACGGCTCCCACTAACTCAGGCAGGATGCTATTGAGATTTCCATCTTAAAGGTAAGGGAAAATGAAGCTGTAAAATGGAAATTTACTGTATATCTTTATTCATAATTTATAAAAGGTTTGCTTATAGAGTCATTCTTTTCAACCTTATAGTATCTTTTCACATTATGTATGCCAGGACCTCATATCTATAGCATACAAAATGGAAAAATAATCTCAGGAAAAGGAAGTAAGGGAAGGTTATGCTACTAATCGATAGCACATTAGGAACACAACGGAGTCTTCCAGTTCTGGTGCATCAGCTCCACCTACCTGGAGTCAGATACCATTCCATACATACTGTGTGACTCAACAAATGGTCTCCTAAAAGAATTAGCGCAATTAATAAGGAAGGCTGTTTGTTCAACAAACATAAATGCACCAAGCCCTCTGGAGGACACTGTAAGGCACCAATCCAAGCCTTATGCTTGCTGTTCCCAAGTGTCTGGTAGTTGGATGAAGCAATGACCAATGAACAAGGTACATACTGGCAAGGGCCCCAGGAAAGGAAATGGTGAGATCCATGTTACCAAAAATAATAATGCCATCAATTTTGATACGGACATTATAGAGGCTTCATGGAGGATGTGGTCTTGAAAATTGTACCAACAATTGATGTGCGTGATGTTCCAAGAGAAAGGGAACTATCAGTAAAACTATTTAAAAGAAAATCATGAAAGAAATAGCCCTTGAGGGTATATGATCGGAACTCTTTCCTCTAGTCCTAATCACTTGTGAAGGAAGCTCTTGCTTCTGTCAAAACTGTAACAATTTGTTTGGCTCATGATCAATGTGAATTTTAAGGCAAAGAGAGTGTATGCTACAAAAGAAATGTATCTGCTTTCTCTTTCCTTTGTAATGCTTGAGTGTAGCAAATGATACAAAATACCAATGAAATGCTTCTTAATGATGCTAGAAAGAAAAATAGAATCACAAAGATTGCACAAAGTATTAATTTAAAAGAAATAAGATCATTTGGAATATAAATCAGGAATAATAAACGCATCGCACTGTCAAAATCCGGAACATTTTCAATAAAGTACAACATCTGAGATACCACATACAATCAAACAATTTTCTTGGATATTACAACTGTAATACAGAGCAGCACAAAATGCTTCCCCAGCACCCTGAGCCAGTCCCAATCCTGAAATAAAAACCAGCAAATAAGTAATGTTGCTTGGCAAAGCAATATTTGAAAATCCCATTTCTAAGATGAAGACTGTCATAAAAATAAATTAAATAAATTTCACCAAAGCCAGCAGTGCCTGGTTGCTTCAAGCTTCCCAAACAGATTGTTTGACAAAAACCAATACAAAGCTGGAAGTCTTCTAATTACAAACATTTAAAGGATCAACATCTATGCTTAATTAGTGAGCTGGAGGCACAACTCAGTTCCAAAGGCATTTGACCTCTTCTCCCTAAATCGGAGACTAGCAAATTCTATGGTACAGACAAAGTAACCGATGATGCTGTCAGGGACTGCCTCAGGAGGAATTCCACTCTTTAACTAGAGCCAAGCTAAAGCAAGGTGAGCTTTGAAATGTCCCCCTCCCACTCTCAAACAGCCCAGGAATCTCAGGCAGTATAAAGAATGCTTGCTCTAAATAGCCATACATTTCAGACTACCATATATGTAGAGAGTGTGGCTAGATCTCCCGGAAACAAACTCTTTGGGTGTTGCTTGAAATCCTATCACATCCTAGTAAGTGCAACAAGAAACTTACACCCTCCCAGGACTGGCCTGAAAGCTTACGCTACTCAAATACAAAGAGGTGGGTCAAACAAAGGAAGCCCTAGGCTTCCCTCAGGGGGCTGAGCCAGAACTGCCAAAGAGCCTGAATTTTCAGACTGCAAGGAACCTTAGAGATCAGATTCAGAGTTCAGTTCAATCTTCAATTCGATTTATTCTTGTCCATTCTATAGCAACTGAACACCTCCGCAGCGTAAGCCTTTTGAAATACAAGTCAAAGTTCCACTCCCTGTGCCGCCGATTGATGGATAGAAAGCAAAGATGTTGAAAGATTGTGGTTCCGGGAAACCTTTGGCCCTCCATTTGGACACTAAGCATCTACAATGGCCACTACTGTTCTCTTAACACTCTCCTGCACTTCTTGTTTGCTAGGGTGCTATGCTCCAAAAGTACAGTAAAGGTGAATCTACTCTCGTCCTTAAAGCAGGAATCCCTCTGGGAACAATAGCTCAGTGGTTGGTGCCTAGGCTTTGCTAGGACACTGGGGTGTGGATTATCTCTGCTGCATTTTCTATTACTAACTCACAGATGCTAACCAAATATTTGTTTTCTGTTACATTTTTCAAGCAGAGCCACTTGCCTTCATTTTCCCCCTGCACAAATTTCAAGGGTTAACCTCCACCAAAATGAAAACCAAATGTAAAGACATTTAAAGAGAGAAAATTAACCTGATAATGAATTGTTTCTTTGGCAGACATTTTTATGGCTTGTAATGCTGAGAATTGAGCCTAAGGCCATGCAATACTATATAAGTTCTCCATCTCTGAACCACATCCATCTCCAGTTCTCTATGTGGAGAGCTGAACAGAGTCTCATGTAGCCCAGACTAGATTAAAGCTCACTATGAAGCCTGGTAAACTCCTGGTTTTCATGTCTCCGTCTCCCAAATATTGAGATAACAAGAATGTGCTCAAGTCTTCTTTTACTTTGTATTTTGAGACAGGGTCTCATGAATTTGCCCAGGTTGGACTTGAACTTGCAATCCTCCTATCTCAGCTTCACAAGTAAATGAGATTACTGTCCTGCACTAAAAGGCTCAGCAACAGAGAGTATCTCATCAACATTTTTTGTAATATCCATTTTTAAAATTAGATACATGTGTCTATGTCTGTATGTAGGTATGTGCACACTAATTCAAGTGCCCTTGGAAGAGAGAAGTCATGTACTTCTGAAGCTACAGTTCCAGGAAGCTACAAGTTGCCTGATGTGGGTATTGGGAAATGAACTTTCTCTGGAAGAGGAGTATGTGATTAACCCATCCATCCCAAGTAACGTTTTTATACTGAGTACATAACACAAATCAAGCTTATCTAGAAATTTTATGTAGGATTGTGGTGAGAGAAAAGAGAAGAAGAGGGAAGGGACAAAAGATAATGAAAGAGGAGAGAAACAGGAAGGTTAAGAGGAGAGAGAATAAAATCATCAATTTTGAAAATCCAAATTAGCCCCTCCCTGATCAGAAAATGTTTTAATTCCTTGAGTGTTGGTATGTTTTGACACTATACTGAGCAACTCTGGGAATGTAAAAAGAGATAATAAAGAAACTCAGCTAAAGTACGACTATTCCATATGACAGATGATTAAATGATACTGTGGAACTACAGCAAGCCATAGAGGAGAGACGGTGCTAGTGGTGCTTTGAATAAAAATGGCCTTAAAGACTAATTAGGTTTGATTAACAGTTGGTGGAAATGTTTGGGAAGGATAAGGAGGTATGGCCTTGTACAAGGTATAACACAAGGGTGGGGCTGGAAGGGAGCTTTCTGCCTCCTTCTTGCTCTTTGAGATGTGAGCTCTTAGCTGTGCCTGCTACCATGCCTTCATTCTGCCAT
This sequence comes from Microtus ochrogaster, assembly GCF_000317375.1. Taxonomy (NCBI): domain Eukaryota; kingdom Metazoa; phylum Chordata; class Mammalia; order Rodentia; family Cricetidae; genus Microtus; species Microtus ochrogaster. The sequence goes on along the minus strand of NC_022035.1, from coordinate 17,648,791 downwards.
CCTGAACTCTCGGAAACCATAAGCTCAATTAAAACTTTCGTAAGTTTGCTCTGGTCATGGTGTTTAGTCACAGCAGCAGAACACTAACGAATACAGAGTATATCTGCCAAACAAAAGGTATGAATGATAGGGATATGGGAAAGAAATAAAAAATACATTCCAAAATATTAGAAACCAAATTATTACATTTACTTAATAACCAATGGAATAAAAAGATGAGGGGAAATTGAAAAAGCTCAGAATGTTGTGATCAGGCCTCATCAGATCATTTTTGTAGTTTTACAGAATAGTTTGAGGTGGAGATAAAAATGAGTGTGCTGGATCAGCAGTTAAGATCACTTGTTGCTCTTTTACAGAGGGCCCGACTTCAATTCCTAGCACCCATATGGCAGCTAACAATCATCTGTAACTCGATTTCCAGGGAATCTGAAGTCCTCCTAGCCTTTGAGAGCAACAGACACACACATGGTACAGAGACATACATGAAGGCAAAACATCTATATACATAAAATCCAAAGACAAGATATTTTAAGTGAATGTAGGAAGGGGGATGCCACTGGAACTGTTGGCATGGTAAAGAATGGAAATAAAGTTTAAGATTTGGGGAGGGATTGGGAAGAGAGGATGGAGGGGGGAAACTGCAGTCAGTCAGGATGTAAAATAAATAAATAAATTTGAATGTTTTAAAGTTTATGATTAGACATAGAATAAATTTTTCAGCAAAGAAAAGTTAGAATAGTGTCATGATATACAATAGTGATATTATATTATATGTAAAATGGGTAGAAATATACCCAAGAAAGTTAAGATGGACTACACAAAAATTTATACACTGCAGAAAATGCAAACAAAAGTGGCCATCAAGCACTAAATAAGCAAACTAAATATAGCCTCCTCAAGCAATGAAATATTTTTCAGCAACAACATAGAATGAAATGTTGATTCATCACCAAGGGCTTTCAAGGACAATGGGGAAGAGAGAGGACGGACAGTACTAGTAAACACAGAGTTTCTTTTCAGAGGAATATACATATTCTGGAAATTGTGGGACTTGTTGCATACCTTTGTGACTATACTAAAAAACAAAGTTGTGGGCTACTGATACAGCTCACTAGGTAGAGACTGGTGATCTGGGTTCAACCATTGGAACTCACCTGGTGGAAGGAGAAAACTGACTTATTGACTTTTGCAACTTATCCTTTGACCTCTACTTACATACACACACACACACAAATTAAAAGTGAAAAAATAAGATAAAGAAGTGCACACTTTAAAATATATAGTTTAAATACCAATTATAAAAAGTAAATCATAATAAAATAGTAAGTAAAATCATAATAAAAAGTAAAAATGAGAAGCCATAAGTATTTCCACTGGCGTACCCAACATCTTTCAGAAAATGAAGTTAGTTATCTACTGAAACCAAAGAAGCTAGATTTAAGGTCTTGAGCTAATAGGCAGCAAGAAAGAAAATCTATACATTATCACTGCTGGAAGAAAAAAGATATGCAATTATCATAACCAGCCAAAGTCACTGAGAATAGAGATACTGCAATATGACTCAGAGGGAATGAATAATCAGAACAGACTCAAAATATCCTAAACTTGAAATGCGTAACTATCCCCAAATCTAAGCCCCCACGTCTTGGTAGCATTAGATTTTTGATCACAGAATCTATGTAGTGGCCACACAGAGGAAAATCCCATGGAAAACCTGGGGCAGGGAAGAAGGAAGAAGAAGGAGAGGAGAAGGAAGAAAACACCTAAGAAAAAAACTAGGAGGTACATACTATGTGGGAGACAATTCACATATTTACTCCGCACAAGTTAATAAATAAAATAAAATTATAAAAATAGCGATAAAGAGCCGGGTTGGGGTAGTACATGCTTTTAATCCCAGCACTTAGGAGGCAGAGGCAGGCGAATCTCTGTAAATTTGAGGTCAGCCTGGTCTACAGAGTTCCAAGACAGTCAGGATAACACAAAAAAATAGCAATGATGCCAAGCTTCAGGAGAAAGGATTAAACTCCACAATTGCTTTAATCCATTATCTAAAATGTGAGTTTTGAACAAAAAATTACAAGAACGAGAAGGGAAACATGTTCAGGTAGTCAGTAGAGTTTGATGTTAGATTTAATAGAAAGGACTTCAAATGATTTATTGAAATACATTTATCATAAAACTTGAAGGAATAATATTTCAAAAATTAAAAAAGAGGCTGGGGTAATAGGTCTGTGGTGGCAAGCTTATATTATACCTGTTCGGAAGAACTCATGAAGAAAAAAGAAAGAAAAGATAAAGGTCCACCAAAGGTCTTATACTTGTGATTGCAGAGATGAGAAGGCAGAGAAACAGATTCTTGACATTCACAAGATAGTCTGCCTGTTTACTCAGTGAGTTCCAAACCAGTGAGAGGCTGTCTCAACAAACAAGGTGGATTCTTCCTGAGAAATGATATCTAAGGTTGTTCTGTGACTGGGTGCGCGCTCGCGCGCGCGCACACACACACACACACACACACACACACCACAATTAAGAACAAAGATGTAACAAAAGGAAATATATTAAAAAGAAAATAATTTTTGATAAAAGCAAACTAAAAGTGTGTACTGTGAAATTAAAATAGGAGAAACTTAAAATGTACTAGAGAGGTTCAAACAAGCAAATTCAGATGGCAGAGGAAAGAATAATAAGTGGAAGGTAAATTAAAAATAAATAGTTTGACTTGAAGAAGAAAATGATAAGATTAAAAATACCAGACTTGAGATATGTGAGTCAACATCAATTGTTATGCTAATGAAACTTCCAGAAGGAAAGCAGAGACATGTATAAGAGGAAATAACAGTTAAGAATTTCCCAAATGTGATTGAGAACACTAACTTACAAATGAAAGCGTGCAGAACATCAAGAAGGATATACACAAAGAATTCCATGCACAAAAGCATCATGGTCAAACCATTCACAGGGCAAAGGGAAAAAAGAGACAAGAGGAGATTAATATGAAGACAAGAACATGCTAGAGTTACATACTTGGATGCCTTCCACAAAGCCCAGAGTACAATTCCTTCCCCCTCTGAAGGAAAGGGAAATTTAGAAGGATGCAAGAGAGGAAAAGAAATCATATATACACAGGAGAATCAATACAATAAGTGGCTGGGATGTTATCTGTATCATTGGAGACAGTGGACAGCACAATAACGTTCAAAATATTGAGACAAAACTGGTGAACCAAGAATTCTCCATGTAATAAAACTATCGTTCAAAGGTGAAGGCAAAAGCAGGGTACTACACATAAAGAGAGACAAAACTGGCCACAGGCAGAAGAGATAAACAGTTTGTAGAATACTAATGAGAGCACAAGCCAACTGTAACTGAGAAAAAATATTTGACTACTCAGTTCAAAGAAGATATATTAATAACGGCTTATTAACACATGATGTCCACTTGCCTTTAGACAATGAATTAAATAAAATACAAAATGAAGTCAAAATGGTAGATAATAACATTTTGGTTGGCATGTGATGAACTAGCACATTGCAAAAGTAATCACTGTTGAAAAGTTAAATGGTACAGTCACTTGGGAAAATACTCAGAAGAATTCCTAAAAATAGCATATACATCTACCAAATAACCCAGTAATCTCCTCTGAAGTGTAAATGTAAAGTAAATGAAGGTACACATCCATGCAAGGAAATAAACAGAAGCATTCATAACAACACTATCCACAATCCATAAACCATCCATCCACTGATAACAGAAAAACTATCTATGGCATATCCATGTAATAGAATACTATTCAATCATAAAAGGAAAAAATACTGATACATGATTTAACTGATACAACAATATAAGTAAAATTCAAAAACATGATGCTGTGTAAAAAAGCAACCTATTTTGCCAAGGAAACTTATCACAGCAATAGAAACAAAATTAGAACACAGGGCAAAATTCTCAATATTTGGCGAATTTTCTTACCCAAATTTAAACAACAAAAATATTCAGTAAAAGAATAAAATGTACCATAAATTAGAAAATTATGTTTAATGTGGTTGTTAAAAGCAAAGAAAGGGGCTGGAGAGATGGCTCAGTGGTTAAGAGCACTGACTGCTCTTCCTGAGGACCTGGGTTCAATTCCCAGTACCCACATGGTAGCTCACAACTGTCTGAAAATCCAGTTCCAGGGAATCTGACACCTTCACACCAATGCACATAAGATAAAGTTAAATAAACCATAAAAAATTAAAAAATTAAAAAATAAAAGCAAAGAAAATTGTGTTCTATGGCATCACTTAAACACTTTTAAAAATGTCCAATTAGGTTATGAGACTGTTGACTTTCCAAGTACTTCTGCTAATACATACTTATGTATTTTAAATGTGATCAATAGAATCAGTGTCAACAAATCACTTCATAGACACCCAGGATCCCAGAACTCATGCCAGGGATGCTGAATCCAGAAGCTGTAATTTTCAAGATTCTCAGGTGATCTGCACATGTGATGTATTTCAGAAACACTGATGTACACATAGATGTCAGAGCAGCAAGTTGGATGAAATGTGGTACTATAACAGGAAGGTCACTTGTTTGTCCCGACTGCCCAGAACCAAAATAAAAAACACAGAAACCATATTCATTAAAACACCGTTTGGCCCATTAGCTCTAGTTTCTTATTGGCTAACTCTTATATTAATTTAACCCATTTCTATTAATCTGTATATCACCACATGGCAGTGGCTTACAGGCAAAGATTTGGCATGTCTGACTCTAGTGGCTCCATGGTGTCTCTCTGACTCTGCTTTCTTCCTACAAGAATTCAGTTCTGTCTTCCCCACCTACCTAAGTTCTACCCTATCAACAGGCCAAGGCAGTTTCTTTATTCATTAACCAAGAAAAGCAACACACAGACAGATGGACCTCCCACACCATTTCCCCTTTTCTGTTTAAACAAAAAGGAAGGCTTTAACATAGTAAAATTCTAGCAAGAAATACAGTTAAAATATTTATCTACTTTATCTTTTATCATAACTAAGAAAAACTGTAACTATAACTATAAATTTTTGAACTCCATCAAAGACTCCAGAACACCTAAGTGAACAGGAAGTACATTGTAAGCAACTTCCAAAACTCCAGAATTAACAGAGACATTGCATTGCCTGTGCAATCACCCAAACTTCTTCTGTAAAGTTGCAGGCACCCATCTTCAGCCAACAGTTCCATAGTGTCCAGAAGAATTTTCCATGAAGCAGGAAATTTCAAAGACAGTTACGCCTATACTGGCAGTTTGCCAGTCATTTTCTTCTGTATCCTGCAGAATGTCTCACAGACTCTTTCATGTAGCAGGAACCCCGAAGGATCACCTCACCTTTAGGCAAGTTCAGTAGTCACTTCTCTGTGGGTTCTGCATGTCCATTTTTTTTTTTTACAGCATACCATGAAGCAGTCCAGGAAATAGCAGTTTCTTGCCCAAATGACTAATCAACTCCATAAGGAGTCTCTTCAATGCCCATCATCCTCTTGAAGTAGCTTTGGGCTGCCAGGAATAGATGTGTCTCACTGTCATGAAAAGTTTTAAGTTCTTAAACATTTTAAATGCCATATTCTGAAGGTCTCTGAAAGATTTGAAGAATACCTATCTAACTGAAATATGTCTCTATATACCTAGGAAATCTAACTAACATGACTACAAGCTTGACTATTATAGATAATTATCTATTAACCTATATTTTTAATTATACATTACATTTTTAAATGAACTAAACAAATCACAACACCTTAATCAAGAGCAGAAATATACATATACACAGTATAACAAAATTGACCTTAAATTTGTATCAAGAAACCAAGATCCACACCAATGCAAATTACTTATATCTATATCATATCTCCTTTTAAATGTAAACAAACAATTATAAACAATATTTGGGAATATGGGTGTAGTTCTGTCCATACTACTTCCTTCTGTTTGGGGGTGCTGTTAATCAGGCCTTTCATGGTGTATCCTGTGTGCTAGGTTCATCTCAGTCAGCAGTTGGATAAAGTATTTTCTTTGTGAGAGTGTTCACAGTAACATTTCAGGAGGTTTTGGTCCATGAAATCATATTGGTCTAGAAACAATCCACAGGTTCTCATCTTTTGTGAAAACAACAGAAGAACCTCTGTTCCAAAGCACCATATCCTTAGACCCAAATTCTGAAGTCAAGATACCTTTATCATATACATACTGGTTTAGCTTCACAACCCATACAATGAAATGTCTCTCTGTATTTAGCTCCTTTACAGTCAAAACATTGAAAGAAACACAATAATATACATAATCCAGACTCTCTGTGAATTTTCCATTTTTACATGGCTTATTTTTCTTTACTCCTTTTAGTCTATGACTATCTTTACTGTCTCTTTAAAGACCCTAACCTTTTTTTAGGGCATTAACTTTAGTTTATGACTCTATATTCTTTTTCTTTTCTCTTCCATACATTTATCCAACACTGTGACCCAATTAGAGGTCTTTTATGTATGAATCTGTCCTATTGTGAATCTGTAATTCTTTACTGTTCAGGAGCACTTCTTAAAATGCTAAGCTTAGCCCATTAGCTCTAGTTTCTTATTGGCTAAATCTTACATATTAGTTTAACCCATCTCCATTTAATCTGTGTACCACCACATGGGTTTGGCTTACCAGAGATTCTAACTGGCGCCCATCTCAGACAGAGGGTCCATGGCTTCTCTGACTCTGCCCCTCGCCTTCCCAGCATTCAGTTCTGTTTTTTTCTGACTACCTAAGTTCCACCCTATCAGCTAGACCAAGGCACTTTCTTTATTCATTAACCAATGAAAGCAACACACAAACAGAAGGCACTCCTATACCAGAAAGCTGGCATTTCGAAACCACCACTTTGTTCCTGCTGCAGCTGAGTCAGGAAAATGTCTCTTAATGGAGCTGCGGTAAAGCTGCCAGCAAATAGCAAGAAGTTGTGTTAAACTTTTTTTTTTGTCTAGAATTCCTTTTCAAGCCCTCTCAAGTTTTATGTGGAGTTAGTTGACCACATTGGAGTGCAAATTTGTAGGAGGAGGGCCCACTTGTTCATCCCAGCCACCCAGAACCAAAATAATTACACATAAACTGTATTAATTAAATCACTGTTTGGCCCATTAGCTCTAGCTTGTTATTGGCTAACTCTTATATTAATTTAACCCATTTCTATTAATGTGTAGATCACTGTCCTGGACAACAGTCCTCTGCATGAACAGGAACAGAGTCTAGCAGCTGGAAGCAGGAGCTGGAAGCAAGAGTGTGGGCACACATTTATTGCTGCTTTTACAGTATAAGAGACCACATCGAAGTGGGCTGATATCTTAAAAGCTATTGGCTGAAGGAGCGAAATGTGCTCCCACAGCATGATACAAAGAGACTCTAGGTTCTAACTTCAACTCTTTTAGTAGCTGCCACCTACTTGCAGCAATTCCTCAAGCTCTTTTTGGACCCTCCTCAATTCTACAGAACCTCAAAATGTAGCTGTCTCGGGCATAGGTATCAGTTGATAAACAGTAGCCATTGTTATGGTCAAGTTATTTGTTACATCTTGGGTCCTTTTAGAGCATTTGTCTAGCATTGATTCTATCACAAGATCCACAAATAAAACTGTGACTACATCTTAGCAATTGTCATGAGCCAGTATTACTAAAACTTTGAAAATCCCCTTGTTCATATAGCTGGAATGATAAAAGAAGGAACAGTGTTTAATTTCTCTAGGAGAAGTAAGTAGCACAGATGGCTCCAGGGGCTTAGACATGAAAAATTAGGGCCCTAAGGCTCTTCTGACCTGAGCATCTGTCAGCTCTATACCTCTGGGCACAAGAAAGGAACTGAAGCATGAACTAGGCTCAAATGGCAGACAAAGAACATTGTCTACTGAAGCTCAACAGAATTCTTCCCAAGCCAGGCAAGACATTTAGGGGCAATGTGGGATGCAGAAAGAGAAGAGGTGAGCTACATCTAAATGATCTGCCTTCAGCCAAGAAAGAGAGGAGGAAAATGAAAATGACACTGTGGCCCATAAAATACCACCAAGGCAGAAATCTTTTTAGTATATGCATATAGCTTGCTGGGGGCCTAATTATATAATTCCTTAAGTATCTAGTTTCTTAAGGGTTAGAGACAAGTTCAGGCCCAAAACTCAGGCCTCTATTCTCCAAATTTTCCAATTGTATCCCAGAGACTTCATGAAGAACTGACCAATGACTAGAAATATCTTTTTGGTGTGTTTTGTCTGGTACCTAAAAGTACACACACACACACACACACACACACACACACACACACACACACACACACAC
>NC_022035.1:17636862-17639922 GCF_000317375.1 Microtus ochrogaster | reverse complement strand
TTTTTTTCTTTTTTTTAGGTGGGTAAAAAAACATTCATTTATAATCTCAATTTTAAAACTATTTTATAAACCGAGACTGCTTCTGAGTGAATCATAGGTTCCACTTGAAGTCCATTTTGAGGCTATGGTATCAGCACACAGTCACAGAAGCTTTCAAATGACAAGAAGAACAACGCTATTTTCAGAAAAGAAAAGATTATCAGGTAACTAACATGCTTCATTTTTAAAACACATTATAGTCTCCAAGGGGATCAAATAAGAGGCTAAATATCAGAAAGTCTAGCTTAACACACACAAAAACCATATTATTGTCAAGAAAACAAACAGTGAGTTTATATTTTTATATTTCGTTTCAAATGCTGTCAACTTTATTTCAGTCATGAAAAGTAAAGAAAAAAATCAAATGTTCCTCTTACTTCTTGTCTCTCTTTTCATACTCCATCATTCCAATCAATTAAGTTAAAAATTTCATCCTCTAACTTCGTATTCCTTACTGTCACTTAACATTGAACAGAGGGATTGTGCTACCTAGAAGGAGGCACCCTTTATATTACTTTGTTTTGAAATATATTCATTAATATGACTCTGTTGACAGAGAAGTTCTTAAATATAATGGCTTCTCATGTCCCTCGCCTCACTGGAAAAAGTAGTGCTGCATGTGACAACTGACTGTACTTCTCTTTGAACCAAAATAATTTTTAAACTCTACTTTCATTGAAATTGTTCTAAAATTGTCTAACTACATATTTGACATCAATGACATATAATTAATGTAATTTAGCCTTTTCATTTATTTATATACTTGTATATACATAGCATAGGATTGATGGAGGGAGGGATGGAGGGAGAGAGATGATAGATAGATAGATAGATAGATAGATAGATAGATAGATAGATAGATAGATAGATAGGCAGGCAGGCAGACAGACAGACAGACACACACACACACAACTCTGTTCAGCACGTTTTGTCTGGTATTGCATGAGAACTTTACATATAATTTCTTTTAAGGTCTTTGGGAATATATATCACTATTCTAATGATAATGTGTTAATAATGATATTGACATAGAGACAATTATCTGGCATTTGGCTATTTGTGAAATCCATCTGCTTCCTTCCTCTACTATCAACTTCCCTTCAGTCTCTGGACATTGGCCTGTAGATTCTAATCTGTTGTTGTGTGACTCTAGGGCTCAAACATAGGGATTTGTACATGATGGGCTATATTCCTAATGCTTAATCTGTTTTTGTGAAGAGATGAAAAGTAACTCCATATACTTTCAGTCAATGGTACATGGCCTTGATGAAAACTATTTATACACTTCAGGCATATATATTGTTTCTACAATATCATCATTCTAATGCTATCATCTGGAAAATCCCTACATTAATTAAGAAAAAAAACATTAAGTGACATTAAGATTTATTGCCTTATAAAAAGAGAGCAATGCGACAAATTCTTTTTTGTTATATTTATTTATTATGTATACAATATTCTGCCTATGTGTCTGCCTGCGGCCAGAAGAGGGCATCAGATCTCACTTCAGATGGTTGTGAGCCACCATGTGATGCTGGGAATTGAACTCAGGACCTTTGGAAGAGCAGGCAATGCTCTTAACCACTGAGCCATCTCTCCAGCCCCACAATGCAACAAATTCAAAGCTCAAATAATATTTCATGATTGGGAATTATGATCAAACTCTAATATAAGTATAAATGTGCTGGGCTGTAAACAATGGGAGAGGTTCAAAGTACCGAAGAAAATATGCCACATGTCTACAGGTTGAGAGCTCTGCATCCACATTGTTCAGGGCCAGAATTATTTCAAATTGGTTGGGGGTGGTCAGATTTTGTATGAGTTACATGGACTTTACCAGGAGAACATCCCTAATGAAAAATTCTGAATTCCAAAACGTTCCCCAAGTCTGAAACTTTTTGGTCATTGTTTTATAACTAAAAAAAGTCAAATTTCACAACCTGTTGGAGTTCAGACTTCTGAATTAGGAATACTACTCCTATACTATATACTAAGAGAAATGACAGTGTCCTTTTACATGTACATTAACAGAGGAAACATATATATGTATATTGAGAGAGAGACGCTACTGTGTATACTAATAATACTAATAAGTCAAAGATATTAGCCCTTGGAAAGCAGAACTGTAAATTCACTCAGACACGAAATACGTGCCAACAAATTCCTCATCTATCACAATGGAATAAACGGAATAAGAGCTATGAAACTGTACAACATATTATAAAAATGTAGTTTTCATATCACCAATAACAGCCAACACAAAAATGTACTCTTTGAGAGAAGAGGAAAAAAGTTAGGCACCATAATACAGCCCACACTGCTCATCGAGGGTTTCCATGCTACAGTACAAAGAGAGGTAATATAAATGAACCCCAAACATTAATGTATGGAGAAGCCAAACAGATTTTAAAAATTACTATGAGTAATGGTACCACAGAGAACAGAACTATACAGAAGAGAAATTAGGGATATTTAGATGAATTCCTTCATGTTGTCAGGGAAGCGCACTGATCTACATAGAATTCAAGATCAAGGGAAGAATTGCTACTTAAAAAAAAACAGAAAAAGAAACAATCAATATGAAGTGAACAAGGAACAGGAGTAATTCATGTCTTTTTGGAGACATTAAATAGAGTCCTCAAAAGTGTATTGACTCAGGAATAGATAGAAGTAGCCTCAGGTTGAAGACCCCAACAAAGCATAAAATTAAGCTTCAATAGGAAGAAATACTAAGTTTAAAAGATGGTTCCATGGGTAAAGTGACTGCCAGACCAGCATGAAGTTCTGAACTCAGATCCATAGCACCTGCATAAAAGCAAGGTGCAATAGCATTCATCTGTAACCACAGCACTATGGGGAAGACAAGAGAAATAAATCCTCAGAGCTCACTGGCTACCTGAATGTGAGACTGGGTTCAGGGAGAGAATCTCTCAAAAGTGAGGAAGAGAATGACAGAAAAAGATGCTCTCTATTGACTTCTTGTCTCCAAATACACACTCACTCTCGTTCTCTCTCTCTCTC
>NC_022035.1:17595499-17636751 GCF_000317375.1 Microtus ochrogaster | reverse complement strand
CACACACACACACACACACACACACGTGTGTGACAAAATATCAAATGTTAAAATGAAAGTTCTCAAAGATATGAAAACTAAGGGGTAAATTCTGAATATTTTCTAAAAAAACTGTAAATGCACAACTTTAAGAATATTACCAGGCCCTACACATTAAGAAAGAAAGAGAGAGAAACATATTATAGAACATTTCAATCTAAATAAGTATAAGTAAAAATAAGAAAGTTCATTGAGAGGAACAAAGAATGACATCATACTTTCCATCAGAGGCCATGAAGGCCATCCTAGCTATACAGGAATGGGTGTGAACTGCTGGCATAGATGGAGGATGCTTTATCATTGTAGCCTTCCAAAATTAAGGTGAAATAAGGAGTATTCTGTGGGAATTCACTTAAGTCAAACTTTTCTTCAGTCACTTACTGTTTATGCAGGAAAAAATTATTGGTTTTTGGAAGTTGCTAAATGTTCATATTAGTAATAGCTCTCGTTTCAATCCTCACTCATTTCTCGTCCTGTCTTTAAAGGAAAATTCACATCCAGAAGACCACAATTTAAAGAAAAATAAAGTAACCTTAGTAGAAGAAAAGGGAACTAGCAGGGATACAAAAGAAGGAACAAATCACGTGATAATTGACAGTTAGATGAATAACTATTAAATATCTGGGTTTGGGTCTTTTTAATTATTTAAAATATAGCTAGCAATTTAAATGTACTATACTATGTGCTATATAACGTATGTAGATATGTGAAAATAATAAAAATGCTAAGAGGAAGGAAATTAAGATAAACTGTTACATGCTTTTCAGACCTCCGGTAAAATGCTATAGTAATTCAAGGCAGAATGCTAAAAGTTAGAGAGAGGTGGTAGGAGCTGGCTTCCAATGGTCCATAGCTCTGGTACTCATTCTTGTGTGCTGTCTTTCTTTAAATGTAGGACAGGAGCCATGATTTACTCTTAACAAACAAACTAGAAGAAACATAGTTGGACATCAATTCAGATGTGATGATACAGTGAAGGCTCTTGTCTCTCTCTTGTTCCCACTTACCTCTAGCTCTCTAGATTCACCACCTGATGTAGGTCCGTCTCTCACATTCATCCGCTTTCTATCAGTAGAATCATACTTTATATTTGGGGGGAGTTTAATAATGTGCTCACTGCATTTGGCTTTTCTACACCAGAAGTTCTCTGTTCTTGCCATCTTTGACTTCCATAAGTCTCTACTGCAGCTTAGCTTTCTTCCACACATGTACTGTCCTTGCAAGGTTCACAAGCAGGGACTCTGACCTTGTCACATCGGCTAGACTCTTAGGACTTCCTTTGAAATCTAGGTGGAGACCTCCATGGCCTCATACCTCTTTTGTCTGAATTTATCTTAAATTAGCATACAAAGCAATGAGTTCCATTATGGCACTTTCGTATACATATGCCATACTTTATTCTTATTCACCTGCTTTTCCCGAATGCCCAACCCTACTCCCCCCATCCTCCTCTTGTTTGGGCCTACTGGATAACATCCCTCCTGCTCTCATGTTACATGGACAACACTCTGGCCTTCTCAAACCCCAGTAAGATATTTTCCATTCCTCTGACAGTCTCTTATCTAATTTCTGGTATTATTCTATAACACTTTGCTTCCTGCATGCTTGTAAAATATTGTCATATAGATGATATAAAGACCTGCTGCCAGCTACCTTAGAGCTGGAATCCTTTAAATCATGGATTCACCGTGTCTAGATGGGAAACCTGGAGAGATGCTTTCTTATGTGATCAGATGGGAGCACAATACCTTAGAGATCTCTTCACCCCCCCCCCCAATAAAAGCCAACTCCTCAAATGCCTTCAAATCATTGTTCTTATTTTCCTGGAATACAATACACAGGCAACCAGATTATCACTGACCCAAGTTTGCATAAACCTTTTTTTTTTTTTGGACCAAACTGAAAGCTTTTCAAATCTTTCTGTTCCTCCTTTGCTTCTGATTCTCACCATAAACAAGGAAAAAAAATCAGGCAGCAAAAATTCATACCACAGCCTGAATAAATAATCCACCATCTATAAACTCAACTTCTTAAGTCAGCTAAATGGTTCAGTGGGTAGAGCCAGTTGCCTTACAAGCCTAACAATTAGAATTTGATCCCCACAAAGTTGGAAGGAGAGAACCAACTCCCCCAAAGTTGTCCTGAGATCTTCACAAATGTTCTGTGAAACACGTCTTATATCAAGTATATACACACATACACACACGTACACACAGAGAGAGAAATAACAGTAATAATAATAGTAAACACAAATAAAAAAATTACCTCAGTTTCCAGTAGACCCCCCCCAGGGACATAGACATAGAAAAAATCGGGAGAATTTCTTGGCCAGGATGTAATACAAATGATGCAGTTCTCAATAGGTCCTTGCTGTCATTTGAAAACACCCAAACAGTCTTTTCTGTCTACATTCCTATCATTCCTATAGGCATACTGATCTGTTGAGCATCCACTAGAAGGATCCATTAGACTCTGCTTATAGCACCCTAGGCTGTGGCTAGCCTGCTTTTGCAGCTTGTCCTAATCCCTCCCACAAAAGCAGTTCCAAACACTTCTGAATCACACTGTCAAATAGTCACAGCAACAACCCCACTTTTCTGAGAACAATTTTCTGTGCATTATTGCTTCTTTTCATCACCATGACAAGATATCTGATATGAATAACAAGAAAGGAAAGACACGTTTTGACTTGTCTCAAAGATTTCAGTCCACACTCATCCTGATCAGTTGTTTCTACAGTGGAGAAGGGTATCACAGTGGCAGAAACAAGTGACAGAAGCTGTTGCCTTGTCAAAGCCAGGAAGCAGAATGGAAGGAACAGAAAGGATGAAGGCAGTATAGAGGTTCTAGGGATGCACCTCAATGACCTACTTCTTCTGGTGTGGCCCCATTTCCAATAGTTTCTACTTCCGCTCCAAAATGTACTATAAGTGAGGGACAAAACATTCAACAATGCAAACTGCCTAGGCCCCCCCAAAGCCAGCACGTGCAGTAGGATCAAAAACCCATTACCATTGTTCTTGAGTTCTCTGTAGTCCTCATTGTCCGCTATGTTCAGCAAGTCCGGTTTTATCCCATGCTTTTTCAGACTCAGGCCAGCTGGCCTTGGTGAATTCCCGAAAGAACATCCCCATTGTCTCAGAGTGTGGGTGTACCCCTCGTGGTCCTGAGTTCCTTGCTCGTGCTCTCCCTCCTTCTGCTCCTGATTTGGACCTTGAGATTTCTGTCCGGTGCTCCAATTTGGGTCTCTGTCTCTGTCTCCTTTCATCTCCTGATGAAGGTTAATATTCAGGAGGATGCCTATATGTTTGTCTTTGGATTCACCTTCTTATTTAGCTTCTCTAGGATGCTCAAGTTACTAAACCTGGATGGAGGTGGGCGGTCCTTGGACTTCCCACAGGTCAGGGAACCCTGATGGCTCTTCAAGCTGATGAGGGAGAGGGACTTGATTGGGGGAGGGGGAGGGAAATGGGAGGCGATGGCGGGAAGGAGGCAGAAATCCTCAATAAATAAATAAATTAAAAAATAAATAAATAAATAAGAAAAAGAAAAAACATTCAACAATGGGCTTGTAAGATTTGCAAATTTAGATAGTAACAATAACCCATTAATTTTCTATAGTGGCCTCTGCAGTAATGAAATTCATATCATATGCAAAATTTAACTTGAAAGATCACACACAAGTAAGTGAAGACCCAAAACTATACATGTCTTAAAAGACATAGCTCTAAATCTTTATGACTTGCAATGGCTTCTTAGCTATGGAACCAATAAATAACAAAAGAACAATGAATAAAGAAATTGTACATCAAAATGTAAACCTTTGGGGTTTCAAAGAACACCACCAAGAAAGTGAAAGAGAAGACTGAGACTACAGCTCCGGGACAGAGTGAGGCCCCAGGTTCAACCCCCAGCACTGCAGGGGTGGAAGTGGAGAGCTAACTTACAGAATGATAGAACATTTTTACAAATTCTTCAGCTTGTGGAAACACATCTAGTGTAACAGGAGCAAGTGGGCTGCTTGTTGTCCCAGCCGCCCCTCTAACTTACACCCGAAATAATCACACAGAAACTGTATTCATTTAAACACTGCCTGGCCCATTATCTCTAGCCTCTTATTGGCTAACTCTTACATCTTAATTTGGCCCATTTCTGTTAATCTGTATATCACCACGAGGTTGTGGCTTACCAGGAAAGATATAGCATGTCTGATTCTGGCAGCTCCATGGTGCTTCTCTCACTCTGCTTTCTTTCTCCCAGAATTCATTTCTGTCTCTCCGCCAACCTAAGTTCTGCCCTATCACCAGGCCCAAAGCAGTTTCTGTATTAACCAATGAAAGCAACACAAGTACAGAAGGACCTTTTACACCAATCTAGAATATATCAAGGATAATTACAACTCATTAACTAAAAAGACAGGGGTATAATTTTTGGTACGCAAAGAACTTAAGCAAATATTTCCCCCAAAGAAAACATACAAATGATTAGCAGTCTGATAAATAGATGATTAACATAAGTAGTCAACAGAAAACACAAATTATAATCTCAGATATATATATCAGTACATAACAATTGGAGTGGTTGGGATGAAAAATAATTAGAATGATACTACCCAGTACAGACAAGGATATAGAAATACTGGGTACCTATATATGGCTGATAGGAGTGTAAAACGCTTCCTCAAAGGTTGAAGCATTGAGACTCCATATGACCCAACAACTCTACTATAAACTAAACTTTGTGTCTTTACAAGGGCTATTCACAAATGTCTAGTGCAGTATTATGCACAACTCAAAAAACAGGAACAACCTAAATGCTCATTAGCTACTGAATGGATAAATAAACTGTGGCATGTCTACAGAATGGAATGTCATTCAGTAACAAATTTGAATGAAGCACTAAGGGATACTACAACACAGATGAACTAGAAGCCAGTAATAAAAGATTGTGTATGCTATGAGTCCATTTATGTTCAATGTAGAGAACAAACAAATGGACAGAAAGCAGTTTAGTAGTTGCCTAGGGCTTTGAAGAATGGAAAGGCTGAGTATAAAGGCTAAGGACTTGTGTGAATTCTCCAGGGAGTAATAAAAATATATTTTTTTGGATTCACAACCTTGTGAATATACCCTCTAAAATGCAATGTTCCCTTTCGATGTGTGAACTATATAGTAACGTAAATTCTGTTCCGAAAAGTTGTGCTTTTCAAAAAGGAGAACTAGCAAAGTTTCAGAGTTCTACAAACCTATCAAAGAGCCTGGGCTGAAGACTAGTCCCTAAATTACAAGTGTTTCAAAGCCAGCCCCATAGAAATTCCAAGAAAGCACAGAGCTGTCTTTTTTGCTTAGAGACAGTGGATAGTTAGTTATAAGGTGTTACATCCTAGCTAACATATAAGTATGATTTTCTGCTTGAGACAATTCTATTCTAATAAAGTAAAATACATTTAAGGTATTATCAAGATGGAGTAACTAGAGCTGGGGCGGGAACTTGGTTGTCAAACACAACATAACACAATGCATACAGAGCTCTGGTCTCCATCTCTAGCAGGAAAAAATAATTAAAAAAAAAAAAGGAAACAGGACTACTGCTCAGTTCTCCCAAAACATGGAAAGTTTAAGATTTTAATGCCTCAGAGTTTCCCAAAAATAAGTGGAAGAGGCTTTTGATTCCTGAGTCCTGGCAGAAAGATGTTTTCAGCTGTCACCTCTGCACTGATTTGATTCATCGCATGGTGGGTGGCTACATACTGGTGCTGATGCGAACTTAGTAATAAGACTACTATGTGGTAGGGCTCAATGCAAAGAAACAAGCAGAATGCCTTAATTAAGGACTGCTGGTTTTAACTTTAAAAAAAAAAAACACTGAAATAAAGAAAAAAAACTGGTTAAGTGCACTTACAAAAGTAGAATATTTTTTCTGGGCCTAAGGAAGGTAGGGGGAAGTGGCACACGTTATGAAGTCATTCTTCAAACCATAACAAATTGAAAAGCTGTGGTATAATATATAACACAGATGGTCAGTTTTGTAATGTTTTCAAGTTTACAGTATCTTCTTTTTGTCCCCTGGAGCATTATATTTTACTTGGCAGTATTATCCTGGTTTCCTTCCAGCTGCTTTAAAAAAAAAGCACATTACTTCATCTAGTGGTTTAATCTTGGTATACGGAACATTATAGCAGCAGCAATGATTTCTTGTAATCACCTCTGCCCTGTATCAAGGTCCTTAGGGAGGCAGCATTTCATACATCATCCTGCACCATCACCAAGAGTGCTCATCACTGCAATAGCTACACGGGTGGTAATAAATGCAGGCATCAGACACTTCCATCCATCCCACCCAAACTCCATTCTCCACTGGACAGAGGAGGACATGAACACGATTTCACAATACATTCATTCACATCCACTCCGCCATTCGCCATACTGGGACCTTGAAAGCCCTCAAATTTGGCCCTAAACTAAATGACAATAAGTGAATTTTGTTCTCTTTTTTCCAACTCTTGTAGAAATGGCTTGCTAGGAGTTTAGGATATTGGCAACAGTTCTTAGAATTTTAATTAGGAAAAAAAAGACAATAAATAAATACAAGAATCTTATTTTAGTAAAGTGCTTTCTATGTCTTTGACTAGACCAAACAACCTCATATCCAGTTTTTTTCCAGTGCAGAATGCTGGGCGGAAGAGGAAGTGAGGTCAGACTCGACAGCTCTCCTCTCGGGGGCAGACGCCTCAGAGAGACACGATGCTCCACTCTTGCAGGCAGAGGCGAGAGCTCTGCTCTCTGAGGCACATGCGATGAAGCTCCGACCCAGGATGGATGTAGGCTAGAATCTCCCTGGTAAGCCACCTTATGGGCTACAGCAGATTATTAGAGATGGGCTAGTCCAGGTGCGAGAGTTAGCCTAGAAGAGGCTAGATAGAAATGGCCAAGCAGTGATTAAATGAATACAGTGTCCGTGTAATTATTTCGGGTAAAGCTAGCCTTGCGGGCAGTGGGGTGCTGGGGACGCAGCCCTGCTGCTCCTAACACAACACTGAGTGGCTGACACTGAAGGACAGTGAACAACAAAATCTTGAAAGGCAAGATCACCAAGGAGGGAAAAAGGAGAAATCAGAGCCAAGATATTGAAGCCATTACTTTTTCTTAGTGGATAATGTGCAAGGCAACTTATGCCCAGTCTTGCAATGAGTGTGCTTTTCTTTAATCACTACCAGAGAACAGCGAGGTGAGCAATCCAATGGAAAATGGAGATGACATAAATGCCTTATGGATCCTTTTGATGAAACCACAATTTTGATGTTGTTCTTTTTTAAAAAAAAAAAACTAAAGATTTTATGCATATCACATATTAAAAAGAAAGGTAAATGAGAAGAATCAAAAGCAACACAGTTCCAGGGCAGGAGTCAAAGCCTGGCCTTCATTACCTTTGTTCCAGGACCTAACAGAGACGAGGATGGTTTTAGGTTTCTTGCAACCAGGAGTTCTTTGCTTTTGATCTCTGTGCCTCTGCAAATACAGGCTTCCGACGGTCATAGGAAAATGCTTCTAGGAATCTGTGTAGCGTGATGTACCCTGAAAACCTTAGAGAACTATTTGTCAATACTCCACCTGTAATCTGGGTCTACAAGGCCTTTCCTAACTCATTCCCTTTCCAGTACGCCCACACTTGTAGCCTTCTGACTCATCCTGCTCTTACTGAAAACTCGGCAGACAGACAGGCTTTAAGAAAACTGTCATGACATGAGCCTCTGGTGCAAACTCTCAAGTTAGGGCCACCAACAATGGAGCACTTGTGCATCGAAAGTACCAGACTGCAGTAGGCCTGTCAAAGAATGACCCTAGCAAGAGTCCCCAGGGCAAATTCACTTCAGGGCTTGTACAACTCCCAAGCTGACTCCTTCCATCTCCAAGAGTTCCTTCTTCCCCAAGAGTCCATGGACTTCAGCTTAACACAACTTCCTTACAGTGGCCTTTCCTGAAAACCCTTTAAGTTCCCTTCACCTCCTACATGATCACATGCTCCAGTAGTTATGTCCACAGACTAGAGCCAGACAGACCCTGGATCCCACGGCCAGCCAAACCTCATACAAGCCACTTAGTTCGGAATCTCATGACCCTGATTTCAGTACTGTCCATAACAAAATAATACTAAATATAAATGGAGACAAACAGTAGATTGACAGGTGGCCTATACTTTATTCTGCAATCAACCTGGAACAACACAAGATAACTTGCATAGAACCTCAGTTTCCTTATACGTTCATTAAGGGGCTGGATTCAATGAGACCTACAGGCTTTCCCAGTTCTGATACTTGGCCTGTTTTCTACATCTCTGCATCCTGCATGGGTTTCTGGTTAGGAACAATGAGCAGCCACTTGAAGCTCTTTCCCCCAGATTCCACATAACCCCATCCATGGCATCATAAACGCAGGCCCTGATACCTCATATAAGGGGCTGAAATGGCATCTATTTTATGACCACTAAATAGCTTAGAACAATCTGGGGCCTAAGACCTAGAATTTACACCCCAAAGAGTATACTATAATTTCTTTTGGAATGTTCTTTAAAAAAAAAGTTTATCTTTTGCTCATCTACTTTGATACAAATTTCCCCTCAATTGGTTCGTTCTGGAAACCCCTAGCTTATGGCATCAGACGGGTCTCTATTTTGCTTTTCCTATTGCCTATGTGTCTGCATCTCCAGGTGAATTATCAATCTACATCGTCCTTAAGAAGCATCTTCCTAAATAGTTCTTTCTAGTTTATCAATCAGTATTTATGAGCCCCTGGTCTATGATAGAAGTTTTTTTTTTTGGGGGGGGGGGGGTAGTATCTAAGACTATAACAATCAAAATACCTTCATAGTCCCTGAACTGAGATTCTGAAAGATAGCAATCATTAAAAAATTCAAGCAGAACCTAGTGGGGGTTGGCTGTTAGTACATCTCCCGACTGCCCTAACTCGAAATATTCACACAGAAACTATATTATTTAAATCACTGCTTGGCCAATCACTTAAACATATTGCTAGCTAGCTCTTATATCTTAAATTAACCCATTTCTATTATTTTATATTTTACCATGAGGCTCATGGCCTATCGGTAAGGTTCCACCTGGCGACTTGCATCTTTCTCCTCTGATGGCTCCATGGCTTCTCCCTGACTCTACCGACTCTCTCTGTATATCTTTTCTAGCCTGGCTATATTCTGTTAAGCCATTGGCCAAGAGCAGCTTCTTTATTCATTAACCAATAAAAGCAACACAAATACAGAAAGACTTCCCACACTAAGTACATGTTCTCCATGCTGGATTACCTGGCCCGAGCTCACCCTAAGGGGAGGAGCTCGGTCCTGCCTCAACTTGATGTGCCATGCATTGTTCAAGCCCATGGGAGGCCTGCCCCTTTCTGAATGGAGATGGAGGAGTGGATGGGAAGGGTGATAGATGGGAAAGTGGAAAGGATGGGAAAGGAGGGAGGGGAAACTGGTTGGTATGTAAAATAATTAAAAATAATAATATTATTTAAATAAAAAAAATCAACCAGGTCAGGTGTGGTGGTGCATGCCTTCAATCCAAGCACTTGGGAATCAGAAAGTAAGAGGATCTCAGGGAGCCCTAAGCCAGCCTGGTCTACATAAGGAATTCAAGGATAACCAGAGCTACATGGAAAGACTCTGTCTTGGACAAAAAAGGAATTCAAGCAATTGTTAGCTATCCCCCTCCATATTTCCTCCCCTCCCCTTTCTTCTCCCCCCCACTACATTTAATATTCCTGTTCTCATTTCTCCTTTATCCCTTTATATCACTGTATTCTAATGGAGTGACACTGGGTGGGTATATCAACCACACTCCATGGCAGGCTTCATGCTCAGGCGAAGTTAGTCAACACAAATTTAACTCCATATTTTTTTTGTGTGTGTGTGTGTGCGCGCGCGCGTGTGCACACGCACGCGCATTTTTTGGTTGTCATCATTGCTATTGTTTTTAAGAGAAAGAAATGAAGTTGGGTAGGGAGGGAGAGTACAAGAGAAGCTGGGAAAGCCAAAAGAATATGATCAAAATATCTTATGAAATTCCCAAAAAACAAAAACATTTTTAAACATCCACTAAATCAGACATCATGTACACTGTCTTACATATGGAAGCTCAATTAGTTATCGCCATTGTCTGCCTTTCCCCTCATAGAGGCTGCAAACTGCCTGTTCTTGAATGCCGTTTTTTTCATTTATTCTTGTAAATTTGAGCTTACTAGGTTGTCATGGAATTATTACTATTCTATTGAATTATTAAATAAAACCCATTGACAAATCATCTTGGATGACATGTGCACATTTTGCTTCCATGATAAAATCTTTACGTGCATCCTATTCTGCTCTCCCAAAGAGGGGTGAGAATGACTAAGGAATCCTCATGTTGCAAGCATTTGCTTCCCCGACAGTACTTTTTGTATGATATCATCACGTTAACAACCCACATAAAATACTTAAATTGACCAGGGAGTTATGGAATCTACTGACAATTGCCACCCCCTTATAATACACTCATTGAGCTGGCAGAGAGGGATCCACCTCTGACAAGCACCAAATATGTAACTTCTTTGGCTCTGGAGCTTTTCTGTGTTCTATGGGAACTCACAGCCAGGAATATTGTATCCCAACCACCAAGGGTTACTTTGAATCCTGAACTTGTGAGGGGCCATAGAGGCTCACACCTGTTACCTAGTACAAAAAGTAGGAAGTCAAGCTGGCCTACACTGCAATTCCAGACCAACAAGGGCTGCATAGTTTGATACTGTCTTGAACATCCTTAATGTGATTGTAGGATTGTGCTCTTAAGATTGTAGCTTGCTAGCCAGGCGGTGGTGGCACACGCCTTTAATCCCAGCACTCAGGAGGCAGAGGCAGGCGGATCTCTGTGAGTTCGAGACCAGCCTGGTCTACAAGAGCTAGTTCCAGGACAGGCTCCAAAACCACAGAGAAACCCTGTCTCGAAAAACCAAAAAAAAAAAAAAAAAAAAAAAAAAAAAAAGATTGTAGCTTGCCGGGCTGGAGAAATGGCTCAGTGGTTAAGAGCATTGCCTGCTCTTCCAAAGGTCCTGAGTTCAATTCCCAGCAACCACATGGTGGCTCACAACCATCTGTAATGAGGTCTGGTTCAGACATACAGACAGAATATTATATACAAAATAAATACATAAATATTTTTAAAAAAAGATTGTAGCTTGCCTGCCTCACTTACCCACACTTGGTAACATGTGGCTTGACACCTCTAATGATGGAAACTTTCTATTCATTCATTAATGGGAGACTCAAAGGAGCCAGAGAGCCGTGTTGTGGGTATCTGACTCACCAGCGCCATGGCCCTGATCTGAATCACACTGGGTCAGTCGCCAAGGAGGTTCAATGTCTTGATATGACCCAAACCTTTCTGAGTCTTCCATGGATGTCCGAAATGCCCGTGAGCAGGGCTCTCCATGTACACCGGGCACCACCCCTACTCACAACATGCACCAGACAAATGGGCAAGACTTTTTATTCTTTTCTAATATGGTATTTTTAAGTACTAATGCTTACAAACATTTCTGTGCCAGCTTAAAAAAAATGATCAACCACTGAAAATACTAGAAAAACGACAGCACCTCATTAAATTTTTAGAAGAGACGTGTTTTAAGAAAAATCACAACAGACTGAATCTGCCAAGTGAAATGAGTCCTCAAGGCTCTCCCGTAAGCAGTGTGAATGGAGACAGACTATCTCAAACAATGAATGGCAGGTGCCCGTATTAACAGCTAACCCTTGTCACACTTGCCCTTTAAGGACAGCTTCCTTGGTATGGGACTCTCTCGTGTGGTACTGGCCACTGAGCCCACTGGTGATCTCTAGAATAGTCTTTTTTACAATAAACATCCAAGGTGCAGCATTAGGCCACCCCAGGTCTGCATGTATGATACCAAATTCACAGCTAAAATCATCTAATGTTGTGGGGTCATTGGATTGAGATGTTAGCTAGCTAACAGTTCTGGGAGAAAGGAGGTGTATTCAACAGTGAAACAGTTCTCCAGAAAGCTGGTGAATGTCACTTTTCTCAACACATTCTTATCTTTATGTTTTGCTCTCATGCGCAGCAAAATTAAATGAATGTCATAATGACCATCTCAGTTTGATCACTGTGTACTTGATGCTAAGCCAGCCATTTATCCTCCCTGACTCACAATTTCTTCCACCATAATATAGAAATGGAAGCGTTATTAATAATGATAGGATGATGTCGATGTTGCCCTGCCCTACCTCAAATGTGTGGTAAAGACACACAAAAAAAGAAAAAGAAAAGAAAAAGAAAAAACTGTAAATTATCTGGGAGGTGGTGGTGCACGCCTTTATTCCCAGCACTCTGGAGGCAGAAGCAGGTGGATCTCTCTGAGTTTGAGTTCAGCCTGGTCTACAAAGTGAGTTTCAGGACAGTCAGAGATTTTTTGAGACCTTGTCTCAAAACAAAAAAACAAAGAAACAAAAATAGACTGCCACCAACCTAGTTATTTGTAATGAACATGAATCTATTTGGTTCATAGTCAAAGAAGTTTAAAAATCTAAGATAGAAGGGCCACATCTGGAAAAAACTCTCTTGCTGTGCCGTAACATGACCGAAGCCATCACGTGAGGGAGACAGAGAAGTAGGCCAAATGTGTTCCCTTACCGGAAACCACGCCTGAGACAACTGACCCACTCCTTCAGGAGCATAGACTGGGTTGCTAAGACAGGAACTTCAGAAGACACATTCAAGTCATGGAAGAAACTGATAATAAGATGGGCTTATTATTCTCATACACAAAGAAATAATGATAAAGGAAAATAGTGGTGGCCATAGGGCTTTCTACAAGAGGTGTAATGACACTTATAGGAAAGTGAGGTGGCAGCTCAGAAGACTTGTCCCAGCCTTGCTGATAACTACTCATATGACCTTTCTGCTGGTTTTTATAGAAGGTTTGGCCCATTTTACAAATATTTTGCCACCTGAAATTATAATCATGAGTTTAACATTCAGAGCAAATCAAAAATTTAAAGAGATCATTTGCATTGTTACAAATTTTCATTGTTTAACAGAAAAGCATCAGATTTTATTAATTTGATGATGAACTATATCTGTATATAGTTCACACCTAAAGTAATGACATGTTTTAGAGTGGCTGTTCATTTTCTTCCAATATTTTACATATGTAGTACCCATATTAATGTTGCAAACAACAGCCCCTGACATCTTAGCATCCATCAACAATAT
This sequence comes from Microtus ochrogaster, assembly GCF_000317375.1. Classification (NCBI taxonomy): domain Eukaryota; kingdom Metazoa; phylum Chordata; class Mammalia; order Rodentia; family Cricetidae; genus Microtus; species Microtus ochrogaster. The sequence goes on along the minus strand of NC_022035.1, from coordinate 17,623,436 downwards.
ATGCCTTCGAGTTTCCTCGGCATTGGTGTCCCTTCTAGAAACAGCTGGGGTCCGGGAAGATGATATAGAAATTACTGGATTAGAAGATTTGTAAGAGGCATAATAAATTTGCCATTCTACAACTTAAATATGATGAGTGACTGTCAGAAGTAGCAGCAAGGTTTTATTCTTAAAAAAAAAAACATTTCTAGAGGCATTACAACAGCAAATTCAAATTATACTACATAGCCATAGAAACAAGAACAGCATAATACTGGCATAAAGACAGACACATAGATCAATGGAACAGAATCAACGAACCACAAACAAATTCACATATAAAGCCACTTGATTTTGACAAAGATGACAAAAATACGTATTAGAGAAAAGACAGCCTCTTCGACAAATAGTGCAGGAAAAACTGGATATATACTTGCAGAAGAAATAAGGTGCCCTATCTCGCACACCGCACAAATTCAACACTAAATAAAATATTTTATATGAACAAGAACCAGTACTCTGAAAATTACTATGGAGTATACACTTTAAAATGTGGACACTGAAAAGCATTTTCTTACTAGGACTCCTATTGTTAATAATAATAACAAATAATGAACAATAGACAAATGGGAGCTTATGAATTTTAAAAGCTTCTGTATTGCAAAAGAACCACTTCAGCAAGAGAAGAGACAGTCTACAGAACAGGAGAAAAATCTTTGCAAACTATTCATTTGGCAGAGAACTGGTATCTAGAAGACACAAAGGATTATAAAATTTAGACCAGAAATCAAATAGTTCAAACAATAACTAGGCTCATGAAATGAAAATAGCTTTCAACAAATGAAATATAGTCAGTAAATATATGAACAAAAACGTTCAACCTCACTAGGTATTAGAAAAATGGAAATCCAAACTACATTGAAATACCAGCTCACCCCAGAATGGCATTGATTAAGAAAACAAGTAACTGGTATACCAGACTTTGTTGACTCCCCCAGGGGAGGTGGAGAATGGGGAAAGGGGAGGGAGGAGGAACTGGGCCAGTATGTAAAAGCAAGGTATTTTTTAAATAAAAAAAATAAAAACTTTTAAAAAAGAAAAGAAATAACAACAAACACTGGCAAGGATATGAACTGGGAATGTAACTTAAGTCCACATGCTATGGAAATCGATATGGAGATTGATCAAAAACCTAAAAAGAGACTTCCCATATGTGACCCAGTCCATACCACCCCTGGACATTTACCTGAAGGACTGCACACCAATATACCACAGAAGTTCTTGCACATCAATGCTTATTGCAGCACTATTCACAGTCGGCAAGTTATGGAGCCAACCAAGGGGTTCGAGAATAGAGGAATTCGCCGGGCGGTGGTGGCGCACGCCTTTAATCCCAGCACTCGGGAGGCAGAGGCAGGTGGATCTCTGTGAGTTTGAGGCCAGCCTGGTCTACAAAGGGAGTTCCAGGACAGGCTCCAAAGCTACAGAGAAACCTTGTCTCGAAAAACCAAAAAAAAAAAAAAAAAGAATAGAGGAATTCATAAAGATAATGCACTTTGGAAAACACAGTGGAATACAGAAAATACACAATGGAAGGTTTTTAGCTATCAAGAGGAAAGTTATGTAATTTTCAGGAAAATGGATACAATTGGAGAGGATCACAGTAAGTGAATTAAGTCAGTTTCTGACAGATATCATATGCTTTCATATAGATATGTAAAATTATGTATGTGTGCATGACATGACAATAGAAGTAAAACTGTCTTGGGGGACAAAGAGGATTGGAAGAGCAGAAGTCAAGAGGAAAAGGAAAAGGAGGAAGAGTATGCTCAATGTATAAGACAAATTAAAATTTTTTGAATAAGTTTTTTAAAAAGACTTTGTTTTGGTATCTTTTGTCCTATTTGCTTATTCCTTTGTTTTTATGTCCTTTTTGTTGGTGGGGGTGTTCCTTTGAAAGAGACAAAGGATGAGAGAGAGGGAGGGGGGAGGGAGGGAGAGAGAGACAGAGAGAAAAAACATGAAGAAGTTGTACGAATAGGGATGTGGGGAGGATCTGGGAAGAGTTGGAAGGGGAAAAACATGATCAAAATACAATGAATGAAAAGAATTTAAGTAAAAATAAATAAACAAAAAGAAGAAACAGCAGTGAGGATTTATCTACCTAAGCATATTCTATAGAGTGGCTGTTCTGGAAGATGTTTCTTTTGTGACTAAAATGAACAAATCTTATATTTCACAAGTTTACAGCTACCTCTACATGATTGAGAATACTGTCCATTCACGCACTTGTCCAAAGGCATGCCTGCTTTCATTTTGAGGGCTCGAAGATTAAATGGAGCCATTTCCTACATGATTCTCTATATGGGAAGAAGCCTGATGTGGTGAGTGAGGAAAGACATCCAGAAGGCCTGGGCAAATGAGAAAGGTGAATTCGCTGTAATATGACTGATAATCCCCCTGAGAAGCCCTCTTGTGTGGAAAGCAGTTTTCCAGAAACCCAGGATCTCTTCCGGTACCTCTAAATGAATTCAGCTTGGGACACAGTTCATTTACTCAGAGAGGATTATTTACACACCAGTTCCTTCTGCAAGTGTAGAAGGAAGCCTGCCCCTTTGAAGTCATTCAGAGTCCTGCTGATGGTGCAGACTGCCGATTCTGGGTGTGCCAGGTACAGGCGCAGGACTATCCTAGAAGTTCACTTAAGCCAAGGCATGATGACGACATGAATCGTGAGAGGCACACCAGGCTTGTCTTTCTGACAATCACAGGTAGATAATAGGATTTGGTATTTGGTTCTGCAAGTCTATGTGACTGATGACCATGGTGACCACCGGACCATGAGCAACGATGATGTCCAAGACAGGAGGCACCTCCCCTCAACACCCTTTCAGAAAGCTTCCAGAAACACAGTTCAATTGAACCCTGTTTGTTACCTCCTTGAAATACGGTCAGTTAGGACAACAACCTGCCTTAGTGAACTTTCAGAGAAACCTTTTAAGATACTTGACTTACTCTGACAAAAGCCCTTCAGCCTGATGACAAGCATCCAAACAGGCACTCTGCTCTTAATGGCCCCTTTCTTGGATACAACTAACAAAGGAGATCAGAATAAGACACGCTAAAGGCAAGAACACACTGCTAATCCTCTCCCACAAACTCATACTGGCTCAGGCCTGTGCTCTTCTTTAGACGGCCCTTAATCCTTCATTCGAACAGAGGGGGATTGTTGTCATTTTTTTTCAAGAAATAGTGATTATCAAAGGATAATTCACACTGGATTGTGGACCATGTTCAATGTTTTTACAAAATTGTCTTCCCAAGATTGTTTTCTTTAATATATCACAGAATAAATTAGTTTTCTGGTTTGGCAATGGCAGAGCATCTTTAATGACTCTTAGGATCTGTGTAATGGAAGATAGGCTCTTCTGGCCAACTCTCCGTGATTGACCACTCGCCACCTAGACCTCTACAGAGCTAATAGCATCCACTATGTAATAGCTCCTCCATGTCGAGTGGCTAGATTATTCAGTATATTTACTCTAGTCCTTAGGCATGGCCACATTTTGTCATAACAAAGGACAAAAGACAAAATGTAATTTTCAAATTTGCAATGCCATAAAACCCTATAAATTCTACTCTGAGTGCATTGATTTGCACAATAAAATTTCTCATTTTGGAATTTCTGAAAAGACTGAGACCAGAACTACTGAGTTCTAAAAGCCTCTCGAATTTTTCCTGAGGCATTTTGTAGTCTCCATATTTCTTATGTGTTGAGATATATAGGAGTTGGAAAATGTGTGTGTGTGTGTGTGTGTGTGTAAAAAGTATTGAAAGTGGGTATTTTACATAGCTTTCCTTTCCCAATCTCCAGCCCTAACCCCCTTACACACACATACAACCATCCAAAAATGAGTGTGAAAGTACATTTTTTACTACTTTGATCTTCCATTAGTGAATTCCTTTAAGTCAAATGCACTTCATTTCCCCAGCTCTTACGTTTTAAGCAGCCATTGAAAATCTAAGCAGAAATGGACACTTGGACGACAAAACAACCATCTGAGGTCTATTTGCACTGCTGCCATTTGGGAGGCATTTCATCGGGCAAATTTCTTTCCTTGGAAGCACTTTCCCCCCACTGAACTCAATAGATGCTGTCCGAACGCATTTAAAAACCTTATTTACCCTTTAAGGTTTCATTTGATTGATCTCTCCAGCACTTTTCTCTAGAGAGCCAGCTGTAGGCATTAGTCAGCATATGGAAAAGCCTGGAAGATGAACAAAGAACAAGCCCTGTGATGAGCTACTAAATTAAAGAGGGAAGAAAACAAACACTACCAAAAGTCAACAGGGTTCATCGTTCTTCCCCGAGAGCAGCCACACTCCAGCGGCAGCTGCTGCTCAATGGTCAGGACAGCCCAGTTAGAACTCCTGGGATGGAGTCAACCTGGTTTTTCTGTCTGCCAGGAGGACAGAATGCTTTGCTCTTCTTCGCATCTCCTAAAGGCCGGCCATCCCAGGTACACCTGTTGCGACAAGTGAGGTTAGCTTCTTTGTTAAGAAAGAAAAGCATAATCCTAAAGCCTGCCATTCCGCTGCCACCACAACTGGACTGGACATCTGTGCACTTAGACCTGAGCGAGACTATCTGCAGGTTAACTGTCTAGCAGACCCCAGCTGAAAGCACAGCAGGAGAAACCTGAAAGAGAATGGGACTGGGGAGCAGTATTTCAGGTGCGGGGTATGTAATAATGTACTGTACTAGGTACAAGAAAATTCTCCCTAATTCAAACTAAAACCTGAGTGGTGGGTTTGGGGACGGACAGAGGCCAGACTAGCTAATACTTGGACAAGGAAACAGTTGAGACATCTCATCTGCTAAAGACCCGGTGGCCAACAGCTTTGGCATTTTGCATGCCTGGCTTTTTGACTACCAGGAAGGAAGGAGGGAAGGGAAGAAGGGAGGGAGGGAAGGAGGGAAGTAGAGAGGAAAAGAGGAAAGGGAGGGGGGGGGACAGGATCCTGTAAGTAGCCCTGGCTACTTGGGTTGGCTCCTAATGACTGGTTTACCAACACCTTTACATTATTAGTTCAACAGTCCTTGTGTTGTTTAGCACAGCCCTGTTCCCACCCAAAATCAAAGTATCTAGCAACAGAATGACTGTTGGTTTATCCTCTTTTGAAAGCCTCTCCACAATAGACTGGCATGATCAGAGACATCTTTGCCGGGTATCATTTGGCAGCAGTACAGAGAACAGAAATGAGCAGAGAGATATAGTTAGATTAGACGAAGGCTGTTGCAGCAATCCATGCAGAAGACAATGAAACCTCCAGCTCAAACAGAGGCTACAGAAACAGACAGGTTGGGACAGAGGAGACAAAGTCAACTGAACTTGACAATGGAATCCACTTTGGAAATGAGACAAGGCTCGCCCAGGGTCTAGACTCTTAATTCTCAAAGTACAGTCTCCAAACCACATCATTAACCTCACTTGGGAACTTGGAAAAAATCAGAATCTCAAGCCTCACAGAATTAGAATCTAGATTTTAATAAGATCTTCAGTTGATTTACATACATAGCACAATTTGAAAGATGCTAGTTTACAGTACACTTAGGTTTCTAGAAAACTGGGTCTATCACCATCCACTGAAAGACAGACCATTGTGTTTGGCTTTTGGCAGGCTAAATTTACAGCACTCTAAAGTTATAATTTCTTTTATTCAACACGCCATTATTGGCACTACAGACAAAGACACTGGAAAGACTGACATTATAAAAGTTCCTGGCTTTTCAGAGCTAACATCTGGGAAAACAAAACAATAAAGGCAACTATACTACAGAATGCTGAGCGCCACATTGACAGAGACACAGGCTGCAAACTGGCTACATTATCTAAAAGGTCATGCAACTTTCTGCTCTCATTCTGAAGCTGAGAACCAGCCAAGACCAAGTCTGGACAGGTTCAGGTTGAATGCCCAGTTGCTTTCAGTAAAGCCCGCATTATGTTTTAGCAAGCATATCAATGGCTTAGTTAGGACCCCTGGGCTTCTTCCAACTGTGTGGCTAAAGACAGGAGAATATTTGCTAGAGTGATTTGGGTGGCCCATCAGATACCAATTAGGTATCATTTCTTTCTGTTGCCTTACAGATCAAAGATGTAAAAAGGATGTAGAGATGAGGCTGTTCTCTGTTCTAAATAACTACATATTGTATAAAGCAGCAGCTTTCAGGCTATATCAACTTTTGTAAAGCAGCACACTGATTTATTTTAGGTCCAAATGTTGAAGAAGAATGTTTTTTCATTTTGATTCTACAAGTGGACAATGACAATCTTTTCCTCACAAACCATGATTGATAACTTATTTGCATAAATAAAATAGTACCTATGAACTTACCAATTAAATCAAAAACACAGGGGTAATGTGAGTACATCCAAACCATTTGAGTGAAATCAAAGTGTTAGTTTATCTAACTACTAGATCAATGAATCATGCAAATCTTTCATCCGGATCGTCCGAAGTAAGAGGCACCTAATACTGGCTCCAGGCCTCACCCAGACATCACCAGGCAATCCAGTGTGTATTATAGGATAGGCAACGGACTCTGAACTGACTCCAGCATGCTTCTGCTTAACAGGATCCCCCTGCTTGAGCCAGTCTGCTTGAACTGTCTAGAGTAGATCAAGAACACCTAGAACCAGCTTCACATCTGGAAGCAACCCTGTGCCAGGGCTTTTGCAGACCTGAGCCAAAACATTTCAGTTCTGTAACTGGGTTACTTAGGTTAGTGTATCTTATGTACCTGGTAACACTCTTTGCATCGGTCTTAGCGTTTTTTATTGTGGTGAAGAGACACCATGACTACAACTCTTATAAAGGAAAACATTTAATTGAGGTGGCAGCTTACAATTCAGAGGCTTAGTCCATTATCATCACGGTGGGGAGCATGGTAACAAGCAGGCAGACATGGTTGGCTACATCTTGATCAGATGGAAACAGGAAGTGGACTGTGACACTGGGCAATATCCTGAGCATATGAGACCTCAAAGCCAACCCCACAGTGACTTACTTCCTCCAACTAGACCATACGTCCTGCAACAAAGCCACACCTCTTAATAGTGGCACTCCCTATGAGCTTATGGGGGCCAGTTACATTCAAACTATGACAGCATCTGTCTTAGTTTTCTACCTCTCGTCTATAGTAAGAATCCTTTGATCGACCACAACTGTTTTAGCTCGTTCCTAGACCTACATATCATTGTTTGAAACATAGTGTGTTATCTGGAAGCTAATATTAAGTAATTAATATTGGAATGGGATTCTTTTTTTAAAAACATCTATTTGCAAATGGGCATTAATATCAAGTGTAATTGAGAGCACGTGGTGAATTAAAACTTACTAGGGAAATAGAAACTATCCCATTGACCCAACCAAAAGGTTCTTCTTTGAAAACAGGTATACAATCATACTGGTTGCCTCCACTATCCTACCCATTAAAATTCAGTTTGTTCCCAAGAAATGAGCAAGAGCCACTTGGATGTGGGATTCTCTTCTGTATGCTGTGAATAACTACCATTGGTTAATAAAAGAATCTGTAGAATAAAGTCAGGCTAGAAGAGATATATAGATAGAGAAGGTGGAGTCTGGGGGACACCATTTTAGCCACCATTGGAAGAAGACGCAAGCCACCAGCCAGAACCTTTCTGGTAAACCATGAGCCTCATGGTAAAATTTAAAATAATATGGCCGGGCAGTGGTGGCGCACGCCTTTCATCCCAGCACTCGGGAGGCAGAGGCAGGTGGATCTCTGTGAGTTCGAGACCAGCCTGGTCTACAGAGCTAGTTCCCGGACAAGCTCCAAAACCACAGAGAAACCCTGTCTCGAAAAACCAAAAAAAATAATAATAATAATATAAATGGGTTAATTTAGGATGTAAGAGCTAGCTGGAAATACATTTAAGCTATTGACCAAGCAATACTGCAATTAATATAGTTTCTGTGTGATTATTTCGGGTCTGGGTAGCCAGGAACTAATGAGCAGTCTCCGCCTACACCACTTGGCTTATGTGGCCATGATCCTCATCTGATTCTGACCAGGAGTCCTTTCTCCCAAGCAAAGCCCTCCTCTTTGTTTTCCCCTCACACTGATGTTACCGTTATCTGGGCCGCATGCTTTGATTTATCAATGATTCATCTCTTGGCAATATGTTTATATTTATAAAACCATAGGCTCTACTTAATTTGAGACAGCATATTTCTCAACAGTGCACAAAGTGCTTTTAAGGCATAATCTAATTAGCAATCTACCAACTCCATGAGGTCAGTAATAGCAAATATTACTTTCTGCTTCACTATTAAAAACACTGAAACAGAGAGCACTTTATAGGCCTTGTCTAAAGCCATTTAGCTCAGCAGGGAATGGAACCTAGGTACCACTATGCCAAGAGACAGTGCCATCCACATGTTTCTTGCCATATGTAAAATATAAATTGATAACCCTGACACTCATCAGAAAATGCCTGTTGAGCTTCATAAAAACTTTTAAGCAGCCTGGCTTTCTACAGAAGTACAATTTCCCCCTCAAATATCCAACACTAGTTGGAATAGCTTGCAAAGATAACAAGATCCTCTGTGATAATTACTCCCCAATTAAAAGCCATCATTTGCTAAAGTGTTGTTCTTCAGCTGTCCAGCCCCTTCGCAGACAATCTATACCACCTAAAAATCCTTCGGTTATGACACCTTAGCGGGATTTCAGCTCTTTACAATAAATTCTGCCCAGGTCAGAAGCCAAGAATCGTCATGAAACATATTAAAAATGATTACAATTCCAAATTTCAACTACAACATACAAAAATCAGGCAATACAGATCTCTGGATAACATGTAAAACTTGTTACATACACACTCCAAATTTACAACAATCGACATATTTTAGATTTTACATAAGCATTTCGGAAACTGGGTGAATCATCAACAGATACATGATGAATATTCTTATCAGAAATGTTTGAGACCAAAAATTTGAGAATATTTCCATATACATAAGCAGGATGGGAAGTTTAAACATAAAAACCAATTGTTCAATACTTACCATATACATAGATACACATAAATGTATATTTATATGTATATCCTGAAGGAAATTATGTACAATTTTCAGTAGACCTGCTTTTTCACTGACACCTGTTACCTGAAATTAAGTGTAAAAATTTCTAGTTGGGGGGGTATCATCAGTATACAAAGCCATTCATGTTTTGACACATTTTGGATTACAGATGTCCACACGAAAGATGCTCAATTTTACATGTGTTTCCAATCTTAGAAAATATTGGGGGTGGGTACCATTTCATCAATCCATGTTTAATCTGAAAATGAAATTATAAATGGCCCATTATTATTGTGGTAGTATGATTTATAGTATAATGTGTATGTGTGTGAGTGAGGGGGGGAGAGAGAGAGAAAGAACAAGAGAGAGAGAATGAGTGCCCTTTTATGCTAATGATGTATAAAGGCTATTGCATAATCTCAAAATGGGGATGGATGAAAATCAACTTGTAATTCTAACAATATAGAGTTGGGACTTTGAACCCTAAATATGAGAGGGGACGGAGAGGGAATTGGAAGACTGGAGTTGATCATGGAAAGCCAATGATTTACTCTTTCATGCTTAATAAAGCTTCCACTAAAAGTGCCATAAGATGGGCTTCATTAGGTTTCCATATTGGTAAGCACGTGTAGGAAATGGAAAGAAGGCAAGCCATGAGAGGACATGGGCAGGCTGAAGCCATTCACACTTACTTTTGCTTGTGTGCTTTTTGATCTGAAGCTTTATCTGTATCCTTTATCAGATCCTTTATTAAATAGTAAGCCAGAAAATGGAAGCTTAAGTGTTTCTTGAGTTCTGTGAAGCATCTGAGAGTTTGGGTAAAAGCCTGGGATTTGAGAGTGACATCTGACTGGTGGAACAGAGTTCTTCATCTGTGCTAAGGGGAGACTCTAAACTAACTCGATTTAGTGTCAGAACTGAATTGAACTGAACCTAAAATAATGAGAAAGGGTTAGAAATTGGTTGGTTTGGGCAAAATGCACACTTTTTGGTAACTAGAACCATTGTACAGGTACAAACCGAACCACAATAAGAAACAGGTTTTGTTTTTCATTGCAACCATGTAATTATATAATTCATTATTATGTGAAATGGTATAAAATAGTAAATTCTAATCATAGCATTGAATTCTAATCTTAGCAACAATCTCACAGATTTTCAAATAACACTGACATATTTCACAGTGAAACCCCCAAAAGCTTCCCACTTTAGAAAGCCCTGTCACTTACTTTGTACCAGCATTTGTGCGCTAGAGCAACCCCATGACGTAACAGCCCCATTATACAAGTGAGACACATACAGAGCTCTAGATATGGTGATTTACCCAAAGTCTCATAATTGGTAAGTAAAAATTCCACCACGCAAACTCAGGTCTGTGAGACTGAAAATCTTAGAAAGATTAAAGAACTGATTCTGGGATCCAGAAAAGAAGTACCATTAGTAGTACTTTGACAGATAATGTATACAAGGTTAAATTAGTCACTCGAACTTGTCACTCGAACTTGTCACTCTCACTGATGAACAAATGCGATACAGGAAAATGTAAGCTTCTGGAGTGTCATATAGAGAAAGAAGTAGAAGGAAAAGTACGAATACATGCATTTCCTTCACGATGTACAAACTTTGTGACAAGAAGTGTACCTGTTCCTGCAGTGCTCCTGGCTTTCACACCCGGGATGCGGGCTTGCCGGATTGACTTTAGATGAAAACGTGTTGCCTATAGTGCATGAAGCCCTGTGTCTGATCCCCAGTACTGAGTAAGCTGAATATGATTACACAGGCCTGTAATATCAGCAGTTGAGAGATACAGGCAAGAGGACCAAGAGTTCAAAGTCACCCTTGACTACGTAGTAAGTTCAAAACCAACCTGGCCTACTTGTGACCCTGTCTCAAAAAACAAGGAAAACTAACTCTTGCCTGAAACACCTTCAGTCATCTCTCATTTGGGACACTACAGCAGGGCTAAGTTTGCAGGTTTCTGTGTGTCAGCCCATCCCATTAGTTAGCATACCATTTGGTCAAGAAACGTCTCCTCGTATCCTTTCCATTGCCATTTAGGTTCCGTTTCTCTGGCTTTGTCCTGAGCAACTTGCAAAGACAAGAACTAGAATTGCTTTTTCACAAAAATCGGAGATCATTTTAAATCAGATCCTGAAGTAAAGAACCTCAGAAGGTTCAGGTTCTACCAGGAGTTCTGAGCTCCGCCCTACATGGCCATTTCAACATGGCCACTGTACACTCTTTTCAAATTCCATGAGTGAAAGCTGGGCGCCCCACATCTTGTATTTATTTTAGCACTCCTTCCAGATTTCTTCAAACGCAAACCTTTCTTGTTCCCTCGTTCTTATCTTTACCTTCTATATGTTTCAGCTGCTGCATCCCTTCTATCCATCTTCCTACATCCTCAATCCATTCACCTCTCACCTTTTCACAGCCTCGTCTCCAACTCAAGCTAATTCCAGATTCGTCTACAGCTTTTTAACTGGGCCCACCACTGAACTCTTGCCCTTCTCTCTTCTCTTCTTGACACAGAAGTCAAAGTAACTTGGTAGAAACACAAATTGAACCTGGTACCTCTATTTTAAGAGTCAGAAAACCTTAATGGTTTCAAGATAAATTCCAAAGTATATTATAACATGCCCTCCTAATCAGTACATATCAACTCCTGAGGTCTCACGTCTCATCCTAGGCCACACTTCCTCTTGTTGCTACACCTTCCTACTACCTCTTAAAGATTTCTCTGCTCCTTGCTGGGCTATGCATCTATTAGAATGCACATGAGCTGCTACCTCAATAAGTAGAGTCTTTTCTGGTTGAGAGCTCTGTCTCTCCGTCATCACAGCAGCTTCAATTTAAAAGACCATTTGCTTGTTCCCCATCACTAGTCTAAAAAGTCTGCCAAGTCAGTGCCTATGGCAGTTGCCAGCTCTGTAACTCCAGGAAATGACACACTTCCTGGGACATAGACATTTACATACTGAATCAATTAGTTAATGGCAAATACTCTTAGTCAAAGTACATCATGATACTGGGCTTGTGTTTTAGCATCAACTTATTTCACACATAGATTTTGTCTCTGTCTTATGCTGAATTTGTGGCAGCAGAGATTTCCAAATTATGCATTATCCCAACTCTTCATATAGTTTCAAGACGTGTGTATTCAAATGAAATGAAATCAGTATGTTGAAGAGACCCCACACACACATTCCTACATTCATGACAGCACTGTTCACAATACCCAAGAAACAAAATCAACATAAGCATCCATCAAGTAATGAATGAATAAAGCCTACGTGAGCAGTATCTATATGCCTTTAATAAACTAGTATCCATTCCCCAAAAATGAAATCCTATCAATTGTGACAACATGGGTAGAAGTGAAGGCCGTCATATTAACTAAAATACTCCAAGCACAGGAAGACGCCTACTCAAAAGAGACCTAAAAATTTCATCTCACAGAAGAATGAGGTAGAATGCTGAGTATAAGATTCTGGAGAAAGGAGGAGGAAGGAAAGGATGAGGAGTGGTTGATTAATGGGTACTACCTTATAGTTACATAGGAGTAACAAAGTCTGGTGTGCTATTGCACAGTAGCCTGACTGCAAATAATTATACTGTACTGTGGATTTCGAAAGTAGAAGAAAGCAGTTCAAATGATTTCCCCACAAAAGGGGGTGTTTGAGATATATATGTTCAACCCAATTTAAACTTGACAAAATCGTAGAGCTGTGCTATAACAACACATGGCATCTTACGAATACATTCAATGTTTACGCTTTATGTAATAGTTAAAAATAATCTTAAGCCAATTCTGGCTGGTTATGTGCTAGTTGGTCTCTTACAGTGATGGTCATAGTCATTCACAGCAATTGTAAACTTTAGCTAGCACTAAATAATGCCTTGGAGGCGGGGATATAGACAGAAAAGGATGGAAGGACAACCTTCTGTAAAGGCTTTGCAGTCGTTCCCACACAGGGCTGACTTTGAAATGCTAAATTAATTACTTCGAACTAGGAGTTTAAATCTAATGAAGAAGACTGCTGCGGGTGCCCTTGCATACTCTTCTAAAAAAGTAAATAACGATAGATAGATAGATAGATAGATAGATAGATAGATAGATAGATAGATATATAGATAGATAGATAGATAAACAAGTAAGGTGTGGTGGCAAGCCTGTCATCTCAGCATTTGAGAGGCCAAGACAGAGGATCAGCTGCTCAAGATCAGTCTCAGCTATATAATTCGTTCAAGGCCAGCCTGAGCTACATCACGCCTGTCTTTAAACTAAACTAATTAATTAATTAATTTCACTTTTTGTAGTACCAGGGATGGAACCCAGAGCATCACACACGCCAGGCAAGAGCTGTCCCCCTGGGATATTTCCCTAGCCCCTAAATTTAGTTTCAAAACATTTGATCTCTGGAAATAAAGAAAATGGGGCCACCATATCCTTTGATGTGCTGAGAAGGAGAGTTGGTAACATGAGACTATTGAGCTAAAATTAGGTGTGTGCAACAGCTTCAGAGGCTTAAACAGCCAACCTAAATCATTCAAGCAAACAGAAATAGGTGAACTAGGATTCTAGCTCTGAACATGAAAGAACGTGCACATCAGTCTTTATTCTTCCGACTAATTATAGGCTGCAGGAAAATATGACATAAACATTTAAAACCACTTAAGAGAGCACTGCAAGATAGAAGGTTATACTATGTAAAAAGTGATCAAACTCAAGTCTAAGTATATGGATCCAATAAAGTACATTTCGAGAAAGAAAATTCCCCCAAACGAACGGAACACTGCATAATGAATGGGCCAGATACACGGCAACTCTAAGTGCAACAAACAACAGACCTACAAAACACGAAATGAAAACTGATGGGAAAATGAACAAATACGCAGAGGGAGACCTCCCATCCCTTTCTCAAATGGGAATAGAAAACCTAGACAGAAAATTAACAAGGGTGGGCAAATACCACACAGCACCATCAACCTACAAGACATGAGGAGCATTTACCCAACAGCAAGATCTAATCCACTCTTCCCAACCACAGCAGGAGTCTCTGCTGATGTACAACTAAATCAAACAGGTCAAAAGAAGCCTCAAAAGAAATCACGAACTACAGTGAACTAAACAGAAATAAAAAATAAAGCATCTAAATTTTAGGGGCATGGCTAATGCTAGCAAGGAAATATTGAGCTCTCACTGGCATAGTGACTTGCTAAGCAGATTACCCTTTTCTTATGCAATTAGACAAGTTCTGTATGCCTCAGAGATTTTATTCCTGGGCATTGACTTCAGAGAATTGAAAACATATCCACACAAAATGTGCCTAGGAACTTACAGCTTGGACAAAAAAAATGTCATGTTCACATTTGTCTCTTCTCATCCTGGATGAACACAATAGGAAACCCTGCATGGAAACAGCTCAAGAGATAGTAAGGTCAAATAAAAGTGATGTTCTGCTTTTATTTCCATTGTTGTGATAAAGCAAAAAGAGCAATGTAGGGGATAAAGAGTTTATGTTTATTTTGAGTTACAATTCCAGGGCGCAATACAGATTATAGTTCATCATTGTTGGAAAGTCAAGACAAGAACCTGAAACAAATAGACAAATCCACAATCAAGAAACAAGAAAAAAAATAATGCATACATGATGTAGGTGGGTCTTCTTTCTATGTGTTGCTTTCATTGGTTAATTAATAAAGAAACTGCTTGGCCTGATAGGTCAGAACATAGGCGGGTGGAGTAGACAGAACAGAATGCTGGGAAGAAGGGAAGTGAGGCAGACGCCATAGCTCTCCTCTCTGAGATGGACGCAGGTCCATCTTTCCCGGTAAGCCACCACTTCGTGGTGCTACACAGATTACTAAATATGGGTTAAAGCAAGATGTGAGAATTAGCCAATAAGAGGCTGAAACTAATGTGCCAAGAGGTGTTTAAATGAATACAATTTGTGTGTTGTTATTTCAGATACAAAGCTAGCATTGCGGGAGCTGGGCGGGAACGCAGCCCGCTGCTCCTTCTACACATACATGTCTACTTTTTGCTCAAAACTTTCTACACTGACACCATCCAGGATTCCATGCCTAGGGAATGGTGCTTCACACAGTGAGCTGGGTCTTCCCACATTCACTATCAAGACCATTCTCCAAAAATATTCTCACAGGTCAATCTGATCTAGAGATCCCTCCTTGAGACTCTCTTCCCAAGTGACATTAGACTGTGTCAGGTTGGCAGAACTCAGCATCACATGTGCTAAGAAGACAAGCTAGATATGAAAAACCACACTAGATAGACACTAGATAGTGTGTCTTGTTTCTCCCCAACAACGAGAAGCAAACCAGGCTGCTAATAAAGCAAACAGGCCAGGTAAGCCAATTGCCCCTTCAGAATAAATGAGAATCTTTACCATAATGAAGATCTGACACTATCTGTAAAGAAGGCAAACTGAGAGCAGCTAGGAAAAGCCCTCACGTTTCCCAGTGAGCCAGATTCCTCTTTCCACCAAGACCGCCTGAGTTAGATGGTTGCACCCAACAAATGAATGAGGGGGGCTCTGTTCTGGGCAGAATCTTTATTATTGAAGGGATAGAATATGGCTGCCTTTCCCCACCAAAGACATGGGAGAAGGCAAGTAAGTGCAACTTCAAAAATGGAGCCAATAACATCAAGTAGTCTTGTCTAGAAAGTCTCTTTGCACAAGGGTCCAAGATTCACCCTCTGCCACAGATGACAGCGCAGTAGGCAGAACTGGAAAAGATGCTCTAATCACATAGCCCATTCTGGGAATCCTCTTTGTCCTCATTGCTTGAGATTTCTTTCATTTTCCAGAGATACTGTCGGAGACTGGCAAAATCATACAAAGAGACAAGCAGCTGGGTCTAAGACACTTCTCAGCTACCAGGTTTCCAAAACTTTCCTCACTGGTGCTGTGATACCAAACCAGAGAAGTATGGTTAAGGGATCTAAATACATCCCTCACCCACCAAAACCACTCAGAAGTCTGGCCCTTGGCGTTCTCAGGCCACACCAGCAGAGAGCAATGATAGTCTACTAATAATAAATAGACTGAGTAGAGCAAACTAACACCAAAAAGACTCTGGGAATTATTCTCCCCATGGAACCATGGCCCAAAATAGTAGGCTAAGATTTATATGTTAAATGAAAATAAGGGGAAGACTCCTAAAAGATTTAAACAGGAACCAGAGTTCCCAAACACAATGCACAATGTATCCTAGAGCTAAACAAAAATAACTAAAAACAAGCACACTAACTTGAATAAGAAAACAAAATCAAATGATTCCAGTCCCACTGTAATTAAGGGCAAAGACTTTAAAGCACTGACCTAGTTAATTTTCTATCATTGTGGTCAAAAGCAATTTGAGGAGAAAAGGACTTAGTTGGCTTATCACTGTCCATCAGTGAAGGAAGTCAGACCAGGAACTCAAGGTAGGAACCTGCAGGCAGGAACTGAAGCAGAATTACTTCATGCTGGCTTGCTCTCCTCCACTTGTTCACCGGACTTTCTTAGACAACTCAGGATCACCTGCTTAAGGGCGCCACCACCCATGGTGAGCTGAACCCTCCCAAAGTCAATAATTAATGCCCCACAGACATACCTCCAGATCACTGTGATGGAGGCAATTTCTCAGCTGAGGTTTCCTCTTTTCAGGGTGTCAAGGTTAGACAAACTGAGCAGCGCAAACGCTCAGCAAGGACTATTCAATTACGAGTCACACGTCCACAATGACAACACGAGGAGCTCTGCACGCCTGTTTCCCAGAGAGTTATCCACACTTCGGCAAACCATAAACCCAAATCAGCTCTCACTGCTGGGGGGTGAAGCTCACTTACCTGCCTTGTACAAGGCACTGGGATCCATCCCCAACAGTACCAAAACAAGCAAGCAGACAGCAGCAGCAAAAATAATAATAATAATTGCCATTTAACATCTTTGGGAATTGTGCTTACTGTGTATAGAAAAAGAGGATCTAATTTATCCCCCCAAACTGTCTCCTAAATGTTGCTAAGAAACAGGATCTGTAGCACATGTGGCACTTGAGACCTGACCTGCTCCCCGTTTCTCTACCAGCGGAAGCAAAGTATGGACCGAGGCAAGAAGATGGCGTTCCCACAACCTCCAGCTCCAAGAGAACAGCTGCATCTCTCCAGGAGTGCAAGCCTGCCAAAATATCTCACTGGTTTCAGTTCTTTGTTGCAGGGGCTAAATTCCAAACAAGACTCGCCAAGAAGTCAGAATTGCCTTCCTCAATAATATCCCCAATTAGAGCACAAAGATTATGGCATGCAGGGAAAGGCAACAGCATTGAGTTACTGTCCCTCTCCTTGCAGCTCACCATTCGTGAAGCGGGTCTCTATCAGGAGAGACTGATTAAAAGCAGAAAATATTGGCTTCTAAAGCGCCCTGCTTTAAAAGGAGTGTATGTCTGAGACACGCAGTGGCTTTCCTTGCCTCCGTGTCCTTCGTAGTAGATTGGAGATCAGAAACAGTGAGAAAGCCAGATCATAAGAACAGATCTCTAACCCTCTCTCCAAATGTGAATTTTTTTTTCTTTTTTTTTTTTTTTTTTTTTTGAAAAAAAAATTATTGTGTTTTGCCTGTGTGTATCTTCTGGCACCAAGAGCATGTCTGGACCCCAGGGACACCAGAAGAGGGCATCAGATTCCCTCCGACTATAGTTGGAAATTGGTGTGAACCCCATGTGGATGCCTGGAATCAAACCAGGGTCCTCTGGAGGAGCGGTGTCCTGAGTGCTGAGCCGGATGTCCAGGATCAGACTCTGCTGGGTTATCTGAACTTGTGGCTCTTGTTTCCTCCAGCTGAAGCCCATCTTTCCATGAGCCTTCTGCCCTCCCTCCCAGCTCGCTCCACCTCCCCTGTGCTCTGCGCCCTTGTCATCAGCATGTTGCCAAACTCAACCCTCCTGCCATACCCTCATCCTCCTGCTCACATTCCCACCTTCCTTCCTGCGGTGCCTCCTGCTCACCTCCACATTACACCTGTCTGTTCCCGCCATCCTGCCATCCAACTAAGTCTCCTTCCATCCTTCCGAGAGCCTCCTGGCCTCTTCCAAAACTCCCTTGTTTCTGCCCTCTTCCTCACCTTTTTACTCTCTCCCAGGCTGCCATGTCCCCCCCCACACACACACACCAGCGCTCATCCCCATCCCTTTTTCCTTCCCCAGCCTAGTGCCTAACCTCTCTGGTTCCTGACCCTTCCCCCAAAACATCGAACCCTGGCCCTCGGAAAGGCCGGAAAAGGGCATTAGCTCTCTGTAACTGGAGTTCTAGGTGGTTGTGAACCCCCATACTGTGGAGGCATAGACAATTGTCCTAAATACTGAGCCATGTCTCCAGCCCCACGTTTTCCCTATCTATCTAAACTCTGGGTCCTATTTTCTAGCCTTATTTCCTCCAGCAGGCTCCCAGCTTTCCATGAGCCTTCTTCCCTGGAATTCCTTTATCCTGCAAAAGTACCTTTCAAAATGAAACTGATGATAAAGACATTGGCAGATAAACATACCTGAGAGAATCCCATGCTTCACAGACATAGATGCAGGCAAAACATCCATACACATAAAATAATCAAAAAGGAAAATCATCAAGTAGAAAGTAAATAAAGCCGATTCAAGTTCACATATAATATAATACAGCCAAATAAGTATAATTACATAATATTAAAGAGTGGTGGCGCACGCCTTTAATCCCAGCACTCAAGGCAGAGGTAGGCGGATCTCTGAGTTCCAGGACAGCCGGGAATGTTACACAGAGATTCTGTTTTGAAAAGATAGGAGCTTTCTTTTGAGTTCAGGATAGGAACTCAAGCAGGGCAGGAACCTGGAGGCAGGAGCTGATGCAGAGGCCATGGAGGGATGCTGCTTACTGGCTTGCTCCTCCTAACTTGCTCAGCCTGCTTTCTTATAGAACCCAGGGGTGGCATCAGCCCAGGTGTGACACTGGGCACAATGGGTTGAGCTCTCCCTACCACCACCACCAATTACTAATTAAGAAAATGCGGGCTGGAGAGATGGCTCAGAGGTTAAGAGCACTAGATGCTCTTGCAGAAGTCCTAAATTCAATTCCCAGCAACCACATGGTGGTTCATCTATAATGAGATCTGGTGCCTCTTCTGGTGTATATATGTTAACAGAACATTGTATGCATAATAAATAAATAGATTTTTTTAAAAAAGACAATGCCCTACAGGCTTGCTAGGGCCCAGTCTTATGGAAACATTCTCTCAACTGAGACTCCCTCTTCTCTGATGACTCCAGCTTGTGGCAAGTTGACACAAAACTACCTAGCACAGATGGACATGGAAAGCTTCAACCAAGCACTAGCAGACCTGGTCCAATAACACAGAGCCAATGATATGAAAGGTTGTTCGAAAACCCAAGAGTTAATTAACATAAAACACTATACCAAAGGAATGGACCTGAAAAGGCACAATTATCTCAATAGATGGAGAAAAAGAATGACAAAATCCAATACCCACTTACTGACTGAAACTAAAAATGTACAAATGAATTCATTAGGGTTGCAGCATACAACATGGATATTCAAAAATCAAGTCTTTCTATACACTAGCAATGACCAATGAAAGAAAATGAAATTAAGAAAAAATTCTCACTTGCTAGAATGTTTGCCTACCATGTATGAGGCCCTGAGTTCAGTCCACTAAATATAATGATGAATCCCTTTAACTCCAGAGGTGTAGGCATAGTATCACTAGATCCAAGTTATCCTGAGTACATACTGAGGTCAAGGTTAGTGTATGATAGAGACCCTCTCTCAAAAATATTTTACTTGAAACAGCAACAAAAGAATAATAAATGTATTATTTAAATGCCAAACTTACAATCTGAAATCCCAGAATAACACTGAAAAAGTAGAGAACCAAACAGGTTTTCATAGACTAGAAGACTTAAAATTGTTATTAGGGATACTATTACCCAAAAATGATCCACATGTTCAATACAATGTCTAACAAAATCTCAGTTGGTTTCTCTGCAGAAACTGGCAAGTCAGCTCTTCCTAAAATTCATAATGTAAACAATGTGCAGAACAAAAGAAAAATGGTTAAGTCATCTAATTTTCAAACTAATCACAAGGCAACATCAGCAATAGTAATGACTCTGTGACCTTAGGATAAACACACCTATTAGACGGCTAAAATCCCAGAAACAAATCTATATTCATTCCGCTGGTCAATTGATTTTGAACATTGCTAAGGCAATGTAACTTTAAAAAAAAATCTGTGTTGGGGCAACTTATAGCCTCCTAGAAAACAATACAGTTAGGGGCTGGGGAGACAGCTCAGTGGTTCAGAGCACTGGCTACTCTTCTAGGAGACCCAGGTTTGATTCCCAGCACCCATTTGGTGGCACACAACCCTCTGTAACTCTAATCTGGGAAACGAGATTCCCTGTTCGAGATCCACAAGCACTTCATGAACATGGTGCACAGACTTACAAAACACCCGTACTCATAAAATATTCACTATTGTGTATTCTCTTAAAAAAACCAGCTAGATCTCTTCCAATACACACAAAAATAAACTTAAGATTAGGAACCACTGTGGATTCAAGACCAGCAATGATTACAGAGTGAGACCCTGACTTGAAAAATGTTTTTAATACTTTTTTACAACGGACAACTTCAACAAAACAAAACAACTACCAAATCGGGGGAAAATACTAAAAAAAGCATATCTGCTATAAAGGACTTGTATCTAGAATACATAAGGAATATTTAAATCAATACTGAAAAGAAAAGTCACAATGAAAAATGGCAAAGAACGTTAATAGGCATTTCTCCAAAGAAATTAGCTGAATGGATATCTGAGATGTTCAACATCATTAGTCATCAGGAAAATGAAAACCAACAGCGGAAATGGTGAGAAATTTAGTAATATGGGAGCTTAAAAGAACCGAAGTACTTCATATACATGAATGAAATGTCATAGCAAAGCTCATTATTTTTCACAATCGATATATACTAATAACATTATGCAAAAAGCCCAAAATTGGGTCACTATGGCACACTTATAAGACAGCTATAGTAAAATAAATAAATAAATAAATAAATAAAAGGTGGCATAGTATGGATGAATTTTGAAAGCATCACACTAAGTGAAAAAAGTCAGCCAGGAATGGGCATATATGATGTGATGGCATTTGTATAAAATATTCAGAGCTGGCAAATTCATAGAGACAGAAAGCATATTAGCGGTTTCCACAGCCGGTGAGAAGGGAAAGGGAAGGAAATGAATGCTTAATGGTAAAGAGTTTCCTTTGAGGCTATGAATTAGATAATGGTGATGGTTTCACAGCATTGAATGTCCTAAGTGTCAATGATGATCAATTGTAAGTTGTGGGCATTTTACAATTAAAGGCAGGTGATGAATATTGAGGTTTCAAAAAATGAGGAGCTTCACATTCTGCTTACAGGAGGGTAGTTGCTTCAGAAAATAATTGGGTAGTTTCTCAAAACATCAAACATGGACTCTCATGTGACTCAGCAATCCTACTCATGTAGCTATGCAACTCCAGCGCCAGCGTGTGCATATGCACACGCACACTCAATCCATGGCAAGGATATGTGCGCACAAAAACTTGTACACGAATGTTCACAATTTTATGTTTTCATTACTATTTGTAATTGTGAGTGTATTTGTGTGTGTGTGTGTGTGCACATGAGTACAGGTGCCCATGGAGGCCATAGACACTTTATCCTTCAGGAGGTATTAGCCTCCTGACATGTGTGTTGGGAACTGAACCAGACACCTCTGAAAGAGCAGCATGTACTCCTGATCTTAGAGCCATCTTTCAAACACCCCTCAAAGCTCATAATTGTTTTGATTCTCTCCCCCCGACACACACACACACACACACACACACTGTGTACTTATTAGACTTATTAGGTGGTATGTGTGTATGCACTTATAGGCATAAGAGTGCCACAGTACCTGAATGTGGAGATCAGAGGAAAACATTCAGAAGTCAGTTTTCCCCTTCAATCCAAGGATTGAACTTAGGTCATCAGGTTTGCATGACAAGCACTTTGACTTTCTGACCAAAATTTTGATACAACTTAAATGTAAATCAGATGGTGACTGGATTAGCACAATGTGGTACATGCATATATGTAAGAGAATATCATTTGGTCACAAAAGTAAAGTGTTTGTATGTGCTACAATAGATAAATACTCAAAGTAATTTTATTGGATACTAAATGGGTAAATATAGAATAAAAATTTTATGAAAAAGCAAGATGTATGATATTGGGCTGAAGAAATGGCTCAGTAAGTTAAGCACATTGGCTACTCTTGCAAAGGACCCAGGTTCAATTCTCAGCACCCACATGGTGGCATACAACCATCTGCAACTCCAGTCTCAAGAAATCTGATACCCTCTTCTAGCTTCCATGGGCATCAGACAGACACCTGGTGTACATACAGACATACAGGCAAAGCACCCATATATAAAATAAACATTTTTTTAATTCTCAAAAAATAAACACACCAAAGTATAGTGCAGTTTTAAACATGAAAACTACCAAACTTTTAAACGGAAAAGTCACAGGAGAAAATAGAGCCAAAGAGGTCTTACAGACCTGACATTCAGAAGTATGATCTACAAAAGGAAGAGATGATGCTATAACATCAAAAATTGAATGAAAATAAAAAAAGGCAAGCAATGGCCTGAGAGAAAATACTGATAAACAGCATAATTTAAAAAGAAATAATACAAGGAATGTTGAAAAACTCTCGAAACTTTAAAAAAAAGACAATCCAATCAGAATAAAGACAAATAGCATAAACAGACGCGTCGTCACCATCACCTAGGACATACAGATGGTTAATGAGCTGCGAAAGGATGCCGAACGTATTTACCCGTTAAGAGAAAAGCAAGGCCACAATGAGATGTTACTGCACGCCTATCAAAATGTCTGACAAGTGTGAGGAGAAATGGTTCACTCGTCCCAGTTGTTAGGAATGTGAAATGCTGTGCAATCATTCTGGAAAAGAACTTGGCAGTATGAAACTCAATGTGCAATTACCAGAGGACCCAGCAAGTTCATCTGTAGTATTTATCCTAGAGAAATGCAAGCCAACAGAGACCTTAACTTCTGAGGTTCTCACTACGAGAGCAGCCGCAGTTTGCATCAGACCAGGGCCTCTCTCAAATGCCATGAGGTAGACAGGTCCTGAAGTTTATGCAGCCATTAGAAGGTGAGGGCGGAAAGGGTTAGTGGGGAGCACTAAAGGGCACTCTGTCATTTAGTTATGGCAACAACTATATTTCTCTTCCTCAGATTCAAGTATAGCCTCTAACTTCTCACCTGGAATTTCCACTGCTTCTTCCACATTTCTAACTCTTTGAAGTTTTAGGGAAAACTTTATTTTGCTAGGCTTTGTCTGCTAAGCTAAATTCGGGTAACAACAAAGAACCAAAGCAAAATGGGCATACACACACCTGGCGCGTTATGGTACTCAGTTGTTTGTTTGGCTTCGTGGTGGTTTTTGTTTGTTTGGTTGTTTGTTTGGTTTTTGGTAGTTGAGACCTTGTCTCTGCTAATCAAAATGTCTGCTTTCTAGAATCTGATTGCAGCAAACAATAGAGCTGGCTTTAGTGTTATCTACTTGTCAGCATGGAAACATGACCATTGTGACATTCTTTAGAACATCCATTCCTGGCCAAAGTTCACAACCTAAGACCTCCACATCAGTCTCTGGACAATAGAACGTAGCCTTGCTACTATAAATAAGGCAGGGCTACAAGATAAACCGGGGCCAGGATATAGCTCAGTTGGTAGAGTACAGCTTGCCTAAAACCTTGAGTTTGATCCCCAGACTGTGTATGGTGATGCATAGCTCTGTAATCCCAGCACTCCAAGAGGACAGGAAATTCAAGGTCACCTTCTGCAACATAGTGAGTTTGAGGCCAGCCGAGGATACACAAGACTGTCCCCCAAAACAAAACAAGACATTCATTCTAATGCAAGTAAATTAATTAAAGAAGAAAACTCTGACTTTCATGAATACAGATCCTGTGTGCAGCCTTTTATGCAGCTTTGGTTGAACTCTGGGAAATTATGAGCCGGTTTTCCACAGCGGCATTAGACAAGGTGTCCACGACACAGACGCCCTCGTTGAGCTGAGCTGGGCAAATCTGACTCCATTAAGTAGTTTAGCTGAGCTACACACCTTCAGCTTTCCACATAATCAAATCACACCCCTTTCCACACAGGAGGAAATTCTGGAACCCAAAAGTGTGGAATCAGTCTCACCCTAATGGATCTATCATGCCATCCAGGTCTCTAAGCACCTCACTAATCATTTCTCAAAATCATTTGGAATAAACAAACATCTCACTCAAGGCTGCGTGTGTGCAAATTCTGGCACTTTAAATGGATTCTTTATTTTTCTTTTTCTTTAAATTTATTTACTTATTAAAGATTTCTGTCTCTTCCCCTCCACCGCCTCTCATTTCCCTCCCCCTCCCCCAATCAAGTCCCCCTCCCTCATCAGCCCAAAGAGCAATCCCTGCCTTGTGGGAAGTCCAAGGAACCCCCACCTCCATCCAGGTCTAGTAAGGTGAGCATCCAAACTGCCTAGGCTCCCACAAATGGATTCTATACCTAAGAGCATAAACCAAAAACTATGGGAGCAATTGGATTAGGAAAGCAAAGCTTTAAAAAATAAACCTCCTCTACCTAGCATTAAGTCACCAAACATTGTGAAACACATCAGTTGCCTAGTTATTTTGTGTGTGCATGTGCCTATCTTTGTAACCTCATAAACATATAAATGAGGAAGAGATGCAGATTTCATGTACACCCATATGGTGAGAAATACAGAGGCTGCCAAAAGCCTGTAAAATCCTATACTAATCTTAAAAATCATCTCTGCCTTCTTCTCCTTTGTTTCTTGCTTGTCTGTATAAGGTTAGTTGTTTGGGGTTTTTTGTTCAAGCTTCTGGGTTTGTTTTTTTTTAATATTGCTTTCCTCCAAAATCACAAAGAATAAACTGCGGGTGGTAAGTACTAAGAATGGATCTTTACCTGAGAGTGAAATATATGTTAATTAATTTATTCAAAATGAAATGTTAATAATTTATTTAACTTTATTTTATGTGTATTGGTGTGAAGGTATCGGATCCTCTGGAACTGAAGTTACAGACAGTTCTAGGCTGCCATGTGGGTGGTGGGAATTGAACCCAGGTCCTCTGGAAGTGGTCAGCAGCCAGTGCCCTTAAATGCTGAGCCATCTTTCCAGCCTCTCAACTAAAATTATTAAAAATAGTGATTCAACTTCACATTCTCATTCTGGTCTTTAATGGGTTAATTTTTCCTAAGTAGTCCTGGTGCACATCATTCAGCCCCTTATGCTTCGTTTCAACAAGTATTAATAAACTAGCATGGGCTGCTACACTCTTGGAAGATACCTGCATCAAAACCGGTCACAAATATTGTCCGTACAATATTTGGCAAAAGGAAAAAAAAGTTCAAGCAGTTTACCAACCACAATATACTCTGCTGGTTAAGTTTGCACTCAGCCCTTAGTCTTCTTTAAGTGGGCGCCAGCTCAAGCTTGCACTGGCCTCAGGGTATACTAGGCATGACCATTCTTCCATGTCTTCAACCTATTTTATTTTTTTTTTGCCATCCACGCTAATAATGCCTGCCAGGCTAGTAGGCTTCTGCTAATTTGCATGTCACTTAATGACACTTTTTTGAAGCTGCCTCTTCCAAAAGGAAGGGACAGTGACAAAAAAAATTTGCTGTCCTTGCTCACTTGGTTATTTCAGAACCCAAATATATTCGTATTAACTTCATGACAAGACCCAAGGATATGAACAGGCCCTCAAATTAATCTTTTCTGGTTTTGAGAGAGAGTCTCTTCATTCCACCTCTGCTTCCATGGTACAGGAACTGCGCTTGCTGAACAGTCAGTCACGCTCCTTCCAAAACACTGACCTACACAGACCAAATGTAGCAAAAACCAATGGCCTTTTACAGAGAAGTCATGATCTGTTGGGACACTGCAACTGATAAAC
The DNA here is from genome assembly GCF_000317375.1 of Microtus ochrogaster. Taxonomy (NCBI): domain Eukaryota; kingdom Metazoa; phylum Chordata; class Mammalia; order Rodentia; family Cricetidae; genus Microtus; species Microtus ochrogaster. Next base: position 17,597,267 of record NC_022035.1, on the reverse strand, counting down.
TGATATTACTACTAAAGCAACAGCAACATTCCAGAAGAAGCGAGGGGGCTGACTCCTTACAAATCTTCCACTGATTGCACAACATATTTTCAGTGCACGCAAAGAAGCAATTAAACTATAGCTAAGAACCTCATTTTCTGTAAGAACAAAACAAGGGAACCATTTCTCTAACGTCTTCTTTCTCTTAGTTTTGATTTTGTTTGTTTATTCAAGATAGGGTCTTATTATTTGCCCAGGCTGCCCCTGTACTCCTGAACTTGAACACTCCTTCACGTCAGTTTCCTAGTACCCAGCCTAAAAGTGGTTGTCACTATGTCCTCCTCATTAAAAAAAAAAACAAAAACAAAAACCTTTCTCCTTTCCAGGCAGTGGTGATGCAGACCATTAATCCTAGCACTCAGAAGGTAGAGGCAGGGGTGTCTCTGAGTTCCAGGTCAGCTAGGTAGGGCTGTTACACAGAGAAACCCTGTCTAGAAAAAACAAAAACAAAAAGACAAGAAAAAGTTTCTCCTGTGTCATGGTTTGAATATTTAAGGGGAAAAAATGTCTTCTAAAGATTCATAGGAAGGTGAGGGACGTGAGAAGAAGCATGTCAACAAGGGCCCATCCGAGGAAGGTGCTCTGTGTCCTTGACCTCTTCCTGTCTCTGTGTGCCTCTTGGCTGCCCAGATGCCATAAGGTATAGAACTTTGTTCCTTTGCTTCATTGTGGCCTAAAATAAAGTAGAGTTTTCTTACCTTGAGACGAGGTCTCTCAAACTATGAGCCTTCCTTAAGTTGTCTTCCTTAATTACTTGTTAGAGTAACAAAAGAAAACTTGCATGACCAACACGTCTTAAAACCTTTAACCCTCTGTAAAAAATGGGTCTTGAAAGCATCAAACATGGAGAGAAACAATTAATGAATTGAACCTCCTGAAACTGAAAAGCTTCTGTAAAGCAAAGGACATAGTCAACAAGAAAAAACACAACAGCCTACAGAATGGGAAAAGATCTTCACTAACCCCACATCAGACAGAGGACTGATCTCCAAAGTATACAAAGAACTCAAGAAATTGGTCATCAAAAGAACAAATAGTTCAATAAAAAATGGAGTACAAACCTAAACAGAGAACTCTCAACAGAAGAATCTAAAATGGTTGAAAGACACTGAAGAAAATTTTCAACATCCTTAGCCATCGGAGAAATGCAAATCAAAACAACTCTGAGATTCCATCTTCAACTCTAAGAATGGCCAAGATCAAAACACTGATGACAACTTATGCTAGAAAGATTGTGGGGTAAAGGGAACACTCCTGCATTGCTGGTGGGAATGCAAGCTGGTACAGCCCCTTTGAATACCTGTATGGCGATTTCTCAGAAAATTAGGAAACGACCTTCCTCAAGACCCAGTAATACCACTTTTGGGTATATATCCAAAGGATGCTCAATCGTGCCACAAGGACATGTGCTCAACTATGCTCATAGCAGCATTCTTTGTCAAAGTCAGAACCTGAAAACAACCTAAATGTCCCTCGACTGAAGAATGGATAAGGAAAATGTGGTACATTTACACATCTACACAGCAGAAAAAAATAATGACATCTTGAATTTTGTAGTCAAATGGATGGAGCTAGAAAACATCATTTTGAGTGAGGTAACCCAGACCCAGAAAGACAATTATCACATGTACTCACTAACAACTAATTTTTAAACCTAGACAACAATGAGGACATTAAGAGAGACATACATAGCCGGGCGGTGGTGGCGCACGCCTTTAATCCCAGCACT
>NC_022035.1:17546649-17595204 GCF_000317375.1 Microtus ochrogaster | reverse complement strand
GGGAGTGGAGAAAAATGTAGAGCTCAATAAAAATCAAGAAAAAATAAATTAGTTGTCTGAGTTTAAGAGAGGGAAAAATAAATAGCAGCAGAGTTTACTTCAAAGAGCAACATTTTAAAACAGCATTATGTGTAAGGGTGTGGGGGTATGTTTCTGTGTATGCATAAGTAGGGTAGTATACACATGTATGAGCACGCATATGGAGGCCTAAAATCAATGTCTTCCTTAATCGTCTTATGTGTTGAGACCTGGTCTCTCACTAAAACTAGAGCTGACCAGTTCAGCCAGTAAACCTTGGGATCCTCCCATCTGTCTTCGGCACTGGAATTACAGGCATGTGGGGCCACATCCGGGTGCTGGGGATCAAACTCACCCTCATGCTTCTATTGCAAGCAGTTTACCAACAGAGCCATCTTCTTGGTCTCCTTTCTTAAGCTTTTAAAAAGATGTATTCTCAAAAGCAGTTAATCTATGGGGACCTAATATCCTTAATAGTCACAGCAAGTCTCCATTCTGCTTATAAACACAGAAGGCAGACCAGGTGTTGTGAATATTTTTACATACTGTTCCAATACTGACTGGCTGCTTAGATTTAGGCAGGAGAGACAGAGAGAGAAAGATAATAGAGATATAAATTGATAGATTAGATAGATAGATAGATAGATAGATAGATAGATAGATAGATAGATAGATAGATAGATAGATAGATAGATAGAAGATAATAGATTGCAATTCTCTGTTTCTTTGTCTAAAAGTAGATTTCAAAATATCTATCTCAAAGGGTTGTCCTGGAGGTTAAGTGAAAAAATGCTCAGGGCTTGGCTAAGCATATACTCCAAAATGGTGGTAGATCCTCACAACCAATCAAGCCAAGACACCTAGACTTAGCAAGTACTATACAGCTCTTTACTTGGACTGACTTGGAGTTCTTCACTTTTGCATGTAAATTAAGAAACTTGCCATAATCTGTGAAAGATTGATAATACCCATCTACTACTGATCCTTTCCAATTCACTCAAGTATAATCCAATGCCCTGTGCCTGCTGGACTGGTAACAACAACCAATTATTAAATAATTCTGCAAAAGGTCTTTAAGAGTATTTCTTAGGATCTGAGAGGATGGCTCACAGGTTAATAACATGCATTCCAGTCAGGCATGGTGGTACACACCCTTAGTCCCAGAAGGCAGAAACAGAAAGATCTCTGTGAGTCTGAGGCCAGAACTGCCATGACTACATGACCTGTTCAAAAATAAATAAATAAAAATAAAAAAGAAGGCCATATATTGCTCTTGTAGAGGACCTGAGTTCAAGTTCCAGCATCTACATCAGACATCTCCACATTATGCAACTGCCTGGGGATCTGACTGCCAAGTTCCAGGGGATCTGATGCCATTGGCCTCCTTGGGCACTTTCACGCATGTGTGCATAGACCCACATACATACAATGAATGAGAAATAATTTTTTGAATTGTTTATTTATTATGTATACAATGTTCTGTCTGCATGTATGCCTGTGCACCAGAAGAGGGCACCAGATCTCATCATAGATGGTGGTGAGCCACCATGTGGTTGCTGGGAATTGAACTCAGGACCTCTGGAAGAGCAGGCAGTGCTCTTAACCTTTGAGCCATCTCTCCAGCCCAGAAATAATTTTTTTTAAAAAATGTTATTTCCTTACCCAAGTTTGTCAATACTTACTTTAGGGTTTATTACACAGAATATTTTCAAATCATTCTAGAAGTCTGTGAGAAAAAATTATTCTGTTTGATGGGAATATGTTTATTAGCTATATATATGGCGTGTGTGCACTGGCATATTCATATATTTTATATTAGCTTGTTTATTGTGTGGTTCAAATCTTCTGCATTTCTGTAATTTTTGCTTGTCTATCGACTTTTGGAAGAAATCAGTAGATTTCATAATTTCTCCTTATCACCAGTAAGTTTTCCGTGTATATAAAGACATGATTATCTGAAAATTGAACTTGCACTTTGCTGATTTCTTTTTATACCCACGAGTGGTTCTGCTTTAAAGTCTATTTTATTTGATATCTGTACACCTGCATCAGTTTCCTTCTGCTTAGTGTCTACATAATATATCTATTACAATCCTTCAAGTGCAGCTGGATTTTGTGCCTTTATCCCTTGTGATAACCTGTGTTTTTAATGGGTGAGTTGGCTACCCATTTACACTACCTCTCAGTTGCCTAGCTGTAATTTGATCATCCACGTCATTTTTTTTTTTTTTGACAAATGATCTTGCTATGTAGTACCTTGGGTGATCTCAATCTCACTTGTAACCTATGCTCTGCCCAAAGTCACAGAAATCCTCCTGCCTCAGTCTCCTCAGTGCTGGAATTGCAGCCATGTACAGTCACACCTGGATGCCCAAGTGACTTTCTAAAAATCCCCTTCCTTTGTTCACTCCTGTGAGCAGTTAACAAAAGCCCAAGAATCTCAATGAGAATTGGAGCTGAGTCTCTACCAACCATTTGTACTCTTTACTAGTACAGTTAATGCTGGCACTGTCCTTAGAGGAGAGAAAACCTTCTAAGACCCTTGTTCCTCTCCCTTCGGAATCATAGTATCGAACGAATAGACCGCAAAGAGTTAAAGTTCCCCCCAGGAAGTTTATGGTTAAAAGGGGAAATGTTCAAGCCAGAGGAGGAACTTGCCTCACATGAAGAGATTTTATACAGTTCTGACACCCTTGCATAACAGACCCGACCAGTGACAATGGTGTGTCAGCAACACACGGCGCCACATCTTGACTAGGACTGCTCCATTATGTATACCTCCTGCCCTCTATTTAAACCTAAAAGTGTCAGCACACTGAATATGGGCTGCGGGGATCACCTGACCCCTTTTATTTGTTCCTCTTCACAATCTGACCATACTGAATAAATCTCCTTCTGGTTTTCGTGATTGTCTTTTTAATTGGCATACTGAGGATGAGCCTGGTTTGCTGGAGTTAACAGAACCCAGTCTGTGACCCTAAAAATTCCAATAACAATAGGGAAAAGTCAATTAATGCGAGGGATTGTGCACACAGGGCTACTCCATCTGATAGAAATCAATACACCGCACAGTTCAATTGCTCTGCGGTTCCACAGACAAGTACATGGATGTGATTCACCAGGACTAAATCCATCACAAGCAGCAGCCCAGTTCTCTCAGGCTCACTAGGGCATCTCTGCTAGTAAAATTTAAAAACCAATCAAACTGAATAAGAAATCTTCGTTGCAGACATTTACACTGTGGAAGAGCGCAATTCTTGACAATTTAGAGTAAATGAAGTGCAAATTATTCTCTTATAACTCAAAATTGAAGCTTAAATTGTCAGTGAAAAAAAGCCCATAGTTTAATCAGAAAAATATATTTATTGGTAATTCCCATGGGCTCACATTTGATATATTTATATCATAGGATAACAAGTTCAAAATTATTGCTAACTTATAAGTAAGAAATTTATGCAGAATTTGCATGTATTGAATTTTATTTTGAATCTGCATGTATTCCTATATTTGAATATTTATAATATTCCAGAAAAAGCACAGTAGAATGTGCAAGACAGATTTATTTAGTGCAATGCTCTGAAATGTGTCAAAGTCTTCAACACTGTTCTAGAAGGCAAAATGGCAGAAATAACAAATGGATGCAATAAGACCAACTGAATAATCCGCACAGCCCAAGACCTACTGGAGCGAGAAAAGCTCTCTTGCCAATAAATATTTTACTGAAATTCAGACAAATATTTCCCTAAGCTTACAATGGCATTGTTTTACATGACATGTACCATTAAGTGGATTATTCGTTATCCTTTAATGGAAAGAGGGAAATTCCCATTCATGCCTTTCTTTCTAAACTCAATCACTAAATACCTCGTTTTTTGTTATGGAATGTCAATATTAGCTTTTTGACCATGAATGACATTGTTTATGCTGTCAAAATAACTTCCACACAAAGCGTAGTTTCAATGGAGGTTCAACAATAAGAGTGTGCACCTTGATAGATGTATACGGAGCTGCCCCACAGACATCCAGAATAGCTGGGAAATAAAGTGTTCTAGTGGCCTTCACAAATGTCTAATTAAAGGGAAAGTTCTTAGGCAGTGACACTGCTCTAAGAAGGCTGTCCAGCTGTAAACCCTTCTTTCCTGAATGAAAGCGACACATGCACTAATGGATAGCAGTCCTCACAGATGTTGAGAATCATAACCCTTAGCCAATCTCAAGGCTTTGCTCTTCTACCTGGGCCATCAGCTCACTTAGAGTAAGTACCATGAAGGCCAACGTTCTCACTAATCTTGAAGAGCCATGGTCAAGCAAAACCAAGCCTTCTAATTCCAACCGAGGAAAAGTATTAGCTTCCTGTTGCCCTGAGTCCTACAGTGAAGAAGAAACAATAGCCAATCACCTAGACATTTCTATGCTATGCTGGTGTAGAGTTCCAGGGAATGTCAGAAATAGATTAGCCAATTAGGCGAAAAATCAGCTTCCAGTGCTGGACTAATGTGACTTAGCAGCGCTGGCTTTGAGTGGGAGGGTTGACTGGACCGAAGCTACTCTCCTCATTAAGGGCTATCAGGACATCGAAAGGCTAATGAAACAACCACAGACAGTCTTTAGGGAGCAAAAGTTAGACACAAGTATATTTTTCACAGACACAAAAAGACTTTGTCTAAAAAACTTGGTATTGTTTACTCATTTATTTATTCATCTATCTATCTATCTATCTATCTATCTATTTATTTATTTATTTTGAGTCAGGGTCTGGGCTAACCCAGAAATCAATACTTAGGCTAGCCTGGCCTTGAACTCACAGAGATTTGCCTGCCTTTGCCTCTGGAGCACTTGGTTTAAAGGTGTGTGCTGCCAGTCCAACTATGTCTACTTGTATTATCAAATTGATATGCTCGCAAATAAAATTCAAAATCCTCAGAATATCAGAATAAGAAAAACAAATCACTTCCCTATCTCTTAAGATCCAAGTGTGTCTTCTTCATGTCTATTTTCTTTATTGCTTACATTTAGCAAAGATAGATTTTTCTATTAATTTCTTATTCCTCCTCTGCTTTAAAAAAAAGAAAAGAAACAGTTTTAGTTATACTGGTTTCATAATTCTATGGGGTTTTTGCTTAGTAATGAGTCACTAACATGTCCCATATTTTATAACAGGCCATTGACATGGGTTTTGCAATAGTAATCCTCCAAGTGAATTCCCTGATACCCTCGAAGCATTCTTGTCTTGCTCTTAAAAAAAAAACACACTACTTATCCTTTCTATTTTTTAACATTTTATTTATTTATTTATTTATTATGTTTTCAATATTCTGTCTGTGTGTATGCCTGCAGGCCAGAAGAGGGCACCAGACCTCATTACAGATGGTTGTGAGCCACCATATGGTTGCTGGGAATTGAACTCAGGACCTTTGGAAGAGGAAGCAATGCTCTTAACCACTGAGCCATCTCTACAGCCCAGAAGCATTCTTTTCTACGTGTACTTCCTGTTCCCACTCTTTCAACTGAGATTGTTCTCACAACACCTAGTATTTCCCCCATTGCTTCTCTAATAGTTTTAATTCATTAGCTTGTAACTCTTTCCCACTCTACAGAGGCAAGGACTGTCTACCTGGTTCATCGAAGGGCCCACAGCATAAAGTTTTAGTGGTGATAGCAGGGACTCAATGCGGGTGGAGGTTTGTTTCAATGAAACCCCAGGAAGTAACTTATAGGTTAAAGAAAAAAATATTGTGGTACTGTGGATTGAACCCCGGACCTCACACATCCTAGTCAAGCACCCTGCTACTGAGCAATATATCTCTCTAGTGAGAAATAAATGTTTGATGTTCTAGCTTTACGTTATCTAATTTATTTCCATAAGGAACATTCAAATGCATACAACCAACAATAACTTATAATAATTTTGATATACATCATTCTCAGCACTAGCTACTAATATTTTATTTTTGGTTTGGTGGTAATGTAGATTAGTTTTTATATTTTTGAATTAGGGTTGATTAGAGAGTAAAAAAAGGTGCCCTAAGTTTTAATGCTTCTATTTGCATTTCTTTAGTACCAGGGAGACTGAGTCTTTTTTTTCCATGTCTGCAAACTAGTCCTGGGCCTCATGTCCTAAACTGTCTGGACATGCCCTTTGTTTCTCTAATCAATTCATAGGGTTTCTTTGTATAGAAAAGATTTCAGCCTTTTGTCTGTTGTAATTGTTGCACATATTTCCATGAGTTTGACACATGCCTTTTCATTTTTGCTTGTTCTTTCTTTTGACAGATGAACATTCTCATTTTTATGTAATCATAACTGTCTATCTTTTACTTTATTCAAACCTCTTTTCTCTGGCTAAGAGGGCCATGTGTGAAGTGTAGCTATCATTTAAATAATAATGCCAATTGTGAATTCAGATGAACTGGGTTCACAGATTCCCACATACACCACTAAGCTTTAACCAGGGCCAGAGCCACTGTTCCCATCTCCTTAAGAACCCTGCCCACTAGGACTCTAGGCAACATGCACCAGCCACTGTGCCTTAGCATTCTCCCAGCCCAAACTACATCCCTACTCAATCTCTCTGGTTTAATCTATGGCACTATCTCAATTGGAGAGTAGAAATCAGAGAGGTGCCTTTAAATGTCTTTACTTACTGTTGTTCCTTTGATACTCTTCTGTTTAAGACCTCATACTCACATGGATTCATATTCTTCATCACATTTCCAGATTCCTTATGGTGGGGTGTCAACCCCATCTACCTCCACAGCCATTACTTCCCAAGTATGAACCTTCTCTCGGTTTTGCTCCTAGCGAGGTCATGCTCATAATACCCACTGGCTCCATTTTGCCAAGACGATGCCATAACTAGTCACAGGGCCTCAAAGTCCCATAAACCTTCTCAAACAGATCTCTTTCTTTTTTAATATTTATTTATTTATTTATTTATTATGTATACAATATTCTGTGTGTCTGCCTGCAGGCCAGAAGAGGGCACCAGATCTCAGTTCAGATGGTTGTGAGCCACCATGTGGTTGCTGGGAATTGAACTCAGGACCTTTGGAAGAGCAGGCAATGCTCCTAACCACTGAGCCATTTCTCCAGCCCAGATCTCTTTCTTTTCAGCTTGTCCTTCATACTTTATAGAGGAACAGGCTTTGGGAAACATCTTGTTTAAATCTCCCGTTTTGCAGAAAACACATTGCAGGCCAGGAAGAGGAAAGGACCTTCTCAGGTCATGCAGTCCTCCCCCGACCATCTTGTCTATACTACACATTTCTGCACATCCCATGGCAACCTTTAGGGCCTTTAGGCAGAAGCGGATGACCTGGGCTTTCTCGACAGTGGTTTACCTCTAATCTCTTCAACCGCTGGCACTAGAACAGGGCCCTAATTATTATGTCTGGTTTAGAGATTAGATCTGAACTAGCACACAACAGATGATAGGGTCTCTGCTTTTTAATATACCCTGATAAATGCTTGACATTTTAAGGGATTCCTGATTTTCAGATAGTTTTCAAACAAAACACGTCTACTTCTGAAAATATCTACAGTACCACATGGTTCACGTCTGCCGTCAGCTCTAGAAGAGCACTGTCTTCCCTGGAATATAATGGACAGTTTCCTGGAATTTTATTTCATGAGCGACACTGGGAAAGGATGCGCATTCTTTTAATGTCATTTCATGCTATCTCAGTTGACAACTGATGCCCATGAAAAGCAAGCTTTAGTATTTTAATTGCCACATCTTGGCAGAAACCTTAGATTATCGACAGACGCTAACTCTGAGTAACAGTTTAGACTACCTGAGAACTGGGGAGTCTTGCTAAAGATGGAATAATCTGTTGGCAATCCATACAAAGCCATTAACAAATCCAGCTAGACTTCTACACATGCTGTTGTTCCTCTCTCATTCAAGTTCTCTTTCGCCACTGCCCATCATCCCACTCTTTATTATCATTTGAATATTAATTTTCCTGCACAGGATCAAATTTTGAATGCCTAGTTCCCAGCTGGTGGCACTATTTTGGGAACTGGGAGAAATGTTAGGAGATAGGGCCCTAGCTAGATGGAAGGGGTCAGTGAGGACAGATCCTTAGGGATACCTTACTCCTTCCTGCTTCTCTGCTTCCTGTCTGCTATGAGGTGAGAAAAATCCTCTGCCAGCTGTTCCTGTTGCCTTGATATTCTACCCGAGGACATGGGACCTCTGAAATGGGGCACAAAGAAATCTTTCTTCCCTTTAAATCGCTTTTATTGGGTACTTGGTATCAGTGACTACAAACAACACAAAAGCACTCACCAAGAGGTAAGCTAAGCAAAGGCATCGAGATTGGAGAAGTCTCTCAATGGTTAAGAGTACTGTCTGCTCTTCTGGAAGACCAGGTTCAATTCCCAGCACCCACATGGTTCACAACCATCCCAGGAATCCAATATCCTCTTCTGGATCCTGAGAGCATAAGATAATCACATGGTGCACACACATTCATGAAGGCAGAGTACCATATACATAAAATATAAATCTTACAAAGAAAAAAAGAAGGAGGGAGGTAAAGGGAGGGAGAGAGAGAGAGAGAGAGAGAGAGAGAGAGAGAGAGAGAGAGAGAGAGAGAAATCTTCAATTAAATGAAGCCTCATCTTGCACCACATACCTGCCTGTTTCTTGCCTTGCTGCAAAACCAATAAAGACAGGAAATACAAGTAAGGACATGCATGGGATGATCAGGCACATGAACTCTATTCTAGCTTTTTCAGAAACCATTTTAAAAGAGATGGAAAGCTTTTTTATCATATTTGTATGACTTCACCAAACAGAAAGCTTTTCTACATCTAAACGAAAACCTTTTAGTTCATTCCTATCAACAATATGCTACTGGATTTTAATGGTATCCTTCCATGTGGGTGCTCAAACTGCAGGGATATTAAAATCTAGACTGCAGCAGATATGCAAATTCTGAGACTGGCTCCAGCCAAGGGTCTTGAGTCCACTCCCATCCCATGGGCACCAGCCAGCATCCTACCAAGTGAAGAACAGGGTTTGTGCACTTTCTTGGCAGTTTTAAATTCCTCCCACAGACCAAGTGACACACTAGAGTTGGCTAGAAACATCGGAAGTTTGGGCCTGGAAAAAGCCTGTAGAATTGGGGAATGTGAACAGCTGGTGTACAACAATGTTTTGATACATTTTTTAAATGGTCTTCGAAATTCTAAAGTGAGCAGAACTCTTTTCTGACCTCAGGCAACATACTGGCAAACAGATGGATGAAGCACAATGTCTAATTTATTTTTTAGGAAATATTAGTTTAATAAACAACTTGAGCTTTTCTCAGGCTCTGTGTCTAGCTCCCTGTCTTCCCTCCTTCACTCTCTTCCCCCAGACAATATGATCAGTCATTTCTATTCAACAATATATTATTATATATAAGCCAAGCACTTTACCAGTCGCAGAAGCATGAAACCATTTCAGATATTGCAGGGATGGAAGGATTCAGGGGCTTGCTTTACGGTCACATGGGCCTTCTTGGTAATCCAAATGCAAGTGAAAGGCTCATCCTCAGAAGGTGGCTCCTTCTGACACTCACCAACCATACTTCCAATCTAGCTCCATTCTATTTAGCTTTACAGAGGTTTCCAACATAAAAAGAAGCCTCACAGCAATCTAGCCTCAAGACCTACTCTCGCTGAAAATAAAGCCTTCTTGGTACAGAAATCCATTCTTCTTAGGTCAGGATGGCAACTATGGCCCAACCATTCCACCAAAGCTACAAGTGTAAAATGGCTGATAACAGTAATAATGGAAGTGAAAGCAATCCCAGCTAGCATTTATAATCACTAGTAGGAAATACCTCATTGTGTTTTGGTAAAACTGTTCATCAAGGTACAGCCAACCCGTCAAAGTGTATGGGGTCAGACAAAACTGGAGACGAATTTTTGCTGTGTCACCAAAGACCACAATGACCTTGGAGAAGCCCTTCAGCCTCTTTGGATCTCAATGTCTTCTGATAAAAGGAAATATTCTTGTCCTGCCTGCCTTCCTCCAAAAGACAGCACACATTCTTCCCAGAAAAATAGCAAGACAATATGAAAGCTCATTACAAAATAGAATGTTCTGACTACACAGGCTGCTCTACCAGGAAACTTCAAAGGCGTATTCTGTAGTCCTGAGACTAGCATCTCACCCCAGCAATCACTAATCATATAGTTGCCTTGACTACTAAATTTTTGTCTCCCATGTGCAATCGTATATGCATGCATGCATACACATTGTCAGAGCTCATCCTGCAAGCAGGGACCTGTCAATATTCTGGAAAATCCTGGATCCCTCTTGCTATCACTGAATAATTCTGGAGATGAGCAGAAAGGAGTGGAATAATAAAGGTGCCCTTGAGGTGGTATTGTACTTTTCTAGGAATTTGTACTTTGTTTTCATAAATACTGTATAATCAACTGACTTTTCTAAACATGGTTCTTCTTTGGTTAGACTAGATGGCACTGTGGTATCACCCTTTTAATGCCCAAGGAAATCACATTGCATTACAAACAATTTTTGCTTCATTTGGGGACAATCCAAAAGGCTACAATGAGTCCTGATTATCCTATAGATTACATTTGAAGGAACCTGCCAAAGGACAAGGACTACTTAATAGATAATTCAGACCACATTAATAGTGTATGTTCAGACATCACATCCCAACCTTCATGTTCAAAGAACTGGAAACATGCCACATACATGTGAAAGACAAAGCTATGGCTTCCACGACAGTCAAGACTTCTCTTTTCCTTCCTCACCACTGCTGCAGGAGTGGGAGTCTACTTTCGCCCCAGAGATTGCTTTGATCACCATCCCTCAGTACATCTACAAGCTTAGCTAGCAAAAGAAACCATTTACAGTACTGCCAAATGTGACACAGTGCTGTTGTGACAATAACTTACACAATTCTTGCCATGAACTGAGGCGCAACCTTCCTGTGGCCAAGGTTTTCTTGAGACAGGAAAAGAAATGAGTTAGTATAGACAAGAATTGAAAGTTCAAAGATTTCAGCCAGACCTCTGGACTTTCAGAAAAGCCACTGTAAACTGAGGCTGTGACCAGAAACCAGAGGCTCCCTTTGCCGAAGCTAGATAGAAGAAACCACACCTGCGGTTCATTCTTAACAGTCACCTGCAAAACACCACTATGGCTAGGAAACTGAGTGGGTGTCCCCATGGGATATGGAAGGCAAGACGGGTCCAGTTGGGCAAAGGCAGCAGCAGCACCCTTGAAGGTCCATGATGTCACCAAAATGGGCAAAGCAAGACACACATGACCATGTCCTTACACACTGGAAGATCACAGTTCCTCTCCCTGCAACTGACTCATTCATAGACTCTCTGCCCCAGCCTAGATAATTTTTTTCAAGAGCTCTGTGAAACAATAGCCCTGGCTGTGTTGGTTTCACTCCAAAACAGCTCCTTTTGTCCTCTCCACAGCATCCCATGACCTCCAGGAATTGGGAGAGAGAAGAAAATGCCCTGCTGGCTACAGACTACTCATAAATCAGCTCTTCCTGGATCATTCCCAGTCACCCAGAACCTGAGCTGACCATTGGGTGCCTAGGTTATGGAATTCCTGAGCCTCAGAAAAAAGCTCCCAGGCCCTGAGGTCCCTAAAGGTTTAGAGCAACTTGTCAGATAGTCTTCAGGCTGCCAGGGTGCCTCGTCATATCTGAAAAGGACTGTGGACACTTTGAGTGTAGGCAGCAATGAGGGGCACAGGATGAGAGCTGGGAGGTCTCACTGAGTGTCATCAGACAGTGGCAGAATGACACCCACTCTCCAGAGAAAAATGAGGCCTGGGGTGGGGAGGCAATAGAACCCAGGAATGAAGACCACAGGAAGGTGAAAAAGGCAGAGAAGCAAAGTGGAAAGGGAGACAGATCATAGAAAGAGAAAGATCAGGAAGAGGAAGGAAGGAACCAGCAGCAGACAAGATGGGCCGAGAATTTTCCACTAGAGAAAGCCAGAAACTCAAAGGGGAAAGAGAATGTGGGTGCAGGAAACTGAGGCGAATCACCAAAGAGAGAAAGAGCACTGGGCCTTCGAACCAGGTGAGGAGGGGAGAAGAGGCAAAAGAGGCTAAAGCCAGAGACTCTGCTTGCAGAGCACAATTTTTTAGGGCTCTCTAGTGCTCTGAGTGTGGTGCCCAGTTTTGGCTGCTGTTGGGGATGCTCATTCCAGGCTGCCAGGTCACTTTCCCCACACTCGGTCTCAACCACCAAACAGTCCAACCTTCTGATGGGCAGACCAGCTGTCCGGGGCTGCAGCCCAAAGACTTCCTGACAGTGCCACAGAGCAAAGAAGATATGATCTAGGTACCTAGGGGTTCTACCTATCAGGGACTCAACACTCAGGCGCTAAGGTGTGCACAGAGTCCCCAGCAACTGCAGGCACAGCCTTTCCGACCCCTGGCTGTGCACAGAGTCCCCAGCAACTGCAGGCACAGCCTTTCCGACCCCTGGCTGTGCACAGAGTCCCCAGCAACTGCGGGCACAGCCTTTCCGGCCCCTGGCTGTGCACAGAGACCCCAGCAACTGCGGGCACAGCCTTTCCCGCCCCTGGTTGACCCACTAAGAAGTAGCCAAAGACTCACCTGGAAGGTCTCAGCCTGGCATCGCGCTTGCCATCCACCACTGCAGGCACGCAGCTGGTCAGCTCGGTCCAGTCGGCATGCAGCCCGCAGCTCCAGCCGGTGGAGAACCTGGAGAAGAGCCAGGTCTCCCTCTTACCCGGCCGGTGGCAAGTGCATTTCTTCTGCCCCACGCGGCACTCACACGGCTGCTCCAGCTGGATGTTGCGTACCAGGTGACGGCCAAAAGTGGTGCCCCCAGTCTTCTGGATGTGCAGGAACACAATCAGGTCATCGCCCTTGATGTCGAAGTCTACCTTGCGCAGGAGATCACCGCGGCTGAAATTGTAGCGGGGTACAAACCTGGAGGAGTTCTCATCCTCCGAGCGGTACGGATCGGGCACCGGGGAGCTGAACGCCTGCAGGCGGAGGAGCTGGCATTCTGTGCCGGGGCACACGTATTGGAGAACGATCACGGCAAATAGGAACAGCATCACCAAAGCCAGCAGCAGCTTGTTGGATTTCTCATCCATACTCCCGATGCTGGGGGAAACCCAAGCTCGTTACGTCAGTCCCGTAGCTCGGCCCGCTCTCGCCACGCTCCCGCACCGCCCCCTCCCCGTGGCGCCACCGTTGCGCCCCTTTCCCCTCCCGTCCGCACCGAGTACTCCACCAAGGCAGCAGCGGCGCCCTTCCCCGCTTCCTTCCTTCCCGGCAGGCTCAGCGCTGTGGCTTCTGCCGCACACACACACCCCTCACCCCTACTCCATCCCGCTGGCCCTTGGCCCCCTCCCCCGCGGAAGAACCCCGGATCCCTTCCGCGGTGTCTCGTTCCCCGCAGGATCCCTCCTGTCCCGGTCTCTGCGCTCCTTAACTCACGCCCACCCCTATCCGGCACCCGGTGCTTCCCGCTCGGTTCTCTCCAGCTCCCATCCCCATCCCACTTGGCCCATGGGACTCTCCGGGGCTCCGGACCCCAGTCCCCTCCGCGTGCGCGAGCTGCTGACCCGAAACGCGGGCTCCCTTGGCGCCTGTCCCGTTGCCCACCGGGTGGCCGCTGGGAGTGGGCTGGGGTTTCAGGGTTCCCCTGGAAAAGAGGGAAGGAGCCCGCTGGCTGCAGGACTTTGCAAGCGGAGGCTGCGCTGCCCTTTCCCGCTGAACGGCTGGGAGGGAGCTGCACCGCGGTCAGTTGCGCTCTCAGCCGGTCCCGAGTCCCCCAGCCCGGTCACCGCAGGCTCGCTGGAACTTTGAGCCTTACCCTCCAGCCCCAGCTGCCTTCCCTCTTCTCGCTGCCCCGGCTCACCCTGGACCCAGAGCGCAAACCCCAATTTCGCCCACAACGTACCTGGAAAAGGGACTGAAAATCTTGGAGAAGATCGCACTGAGCACGTGCTTGAGCGAGTGGCCCACGGCTGCCAGGCCCCGAGTGAGCAGGGCCCGGCAGAGGGAGCCCAGGTCCCAGCGTCGCCTGAGGTCGTGCATCCGCCTGCGGCGGCCTCGAGGCAGCAGCGCGAAGAGCCGGGCGCGCAAGGCTCCCGCCAAGAAAGAAAATGCCTTTGGGGGCTCGTCCTGGAGCGGCGGGGAGTTGAATCCCAGGGACACACCCCTAGGAGGGCCGGCGCGGACTGAGGCGGCGACCGACCCGGGCCGGCTTGCTGCCAATTCGGCCTCTACTCTGGAATGCCGGCGGGGACAGGTGGTGCGGGCGGGCGCTCCTTGCTCCAGTTGCAGCGGCGGCGGCCCGAGCGCCCGGGCTGCAAAAGCAGGCAGTGCCATTCCCCCCTTCAGGCAACTCAGGGTACTAAGGATCAGGAGCGAGCTTGAATTTATATAATAATGCCTCGCGCCCAAGAGCCCCAGCCACTTCACAAGCAAAAGACCTGCGTTTTCTCCTGTGCTGGAGAACGGAGGTCACTCCAGAGAGCGCATCACTCTACTTTGGCTCGTAATTTCAATCTCCCTTAAAATAGCAAAGGCGTAAATTGGACCTTTTCCCTCTCTCTTTGCCAATTTCCATTCTGCAACGGAAGAGGGGGTATTTTCTGAAAAGGTAAGTCAGCATGGAAATAAAGCATGACTAAAAAAACCTTACATGGGGGATTTTGAGCATTTTCAAAGCACACTCGCCCTTATTCCTCTCTCCCACACACACACTGCCGCTGAATCCCCGGCACCAAGCCAACCGCCCGCAGAAAGATTTCACCCACTACTGTTTATTGAATGAATGGATCTCTAAATACAAACCACATCAGAGTGAGAGCATCTTACTCAAAATGCTGTGCTATATGAGGAAACTGATGCCCAGAGAGAATTAGATATATACCCAAGGTCACACAGCACAGCACTGGGATTTATCTTCAGAAATCCACGAACTGTCCAACCATTTTTTCATAATTAGAGCATGTCTCTCAATAAATACGTATGTGTTTATTATCAAGCCCAGTTGTTGAAAAGACTCTTCTCAGCTGGGAAACCAGGGGTGTGAGAATTTAAGGTTGGATTTCCATCAGAACAAGGCCCCTGACAACTCGGGACCCAGACGTTTCCAATCTAATTAATAGCGGAAATTGCAATGCAATAAAGACACTGGGGTTTCCAATACTGAATGCACTCCTAGCCCAACAGATGCAAAAGTGGCGCGGGTTATCACCAATGGTTCAAAGTAGGAGTACCATTGGCATTGGGGGCACCGGGAGAGGATGCTCTAAGCTCAGTGCTAGTGTAGCAATGCTGCTCTCCAGAACATTATCTCCTTTACCATATGGTGAAGCAGCATGCGGAGCCCTGATCCAGGAGTGGTTCTTCACTTCATTACAGACACGGTGGCATAATAACTTGCCCTTCCTGAGGCTCAGTTTCCTTTTCTGCCACATAATGTCTCCACTGGAACCGAGTAGGCTAGCATGAGAATAGAATGTAGAAACCTTTGGACAACTCCAAACACCAGGTGCTGTTTCCCTGCAGCTCTTGTCGAGGTGTACCAAATGAGTCTGAGGCTAGTTGAAGTAAACTGGATAGTAGACCATTTTAAGGCAGAGCTCCTGTCCTGCCTGGACTTACCCACATCCCCGGGGAATCTACTGGGACATTAAGGGATTCTTTGTCGAGCTGCTGCAGGTGTCAAGAATAGTACACCTCTTGGAAATCCTGCATTCGTGGCATTCCTGCATCCCTGGCCCTGAACTCCAAGAGCAAAGTTATACAAAGGATCTGGACGCTGCAACACACAAAGTAGACCTCACTTCCTCCCTCCCTGCCCCCTCCCTGCCAAGCTCCCCAGGTTCTGCTAGTCTGTAGAGTAAGACCTACTTCCCCCTGGGGGGCAGGTAAGGATGTAAGCCCTGAAGCTACAAGGATTGTCATTTTCCTGGCCACCCACACAGTGGCCTCTTTGGCTGACTCAGTAGGTAGCTATCTATCCTCATGATGTCATATAAGGCTCCCCCTGCCATTACATCACCATTATAATGGCATCCAGTGGATCCCTAAGAAAATACTTTCTAAAACCAGTGGTCCACACATTTGACTTCTCAGCTACTAGTTATGGAATTTTTATTCAAGAAGGATTAATGGGATTGGACTATGGGAAAGGAAATTACCTTGGGTGGGGGATAGAGAGAGGTAGCAAACAGACCCAGGGAAAATCAGGATTTTCTCAAAGTGTAAAAAAGAAACCTGGGCACAAGTGTAAACACACATGCACAAACAGGCAAGCACACTCACAATATGAATACCAGAGGAAGCACTAGGCAGGCTTATCTCTACAGAGCCAGAGGGAGTAAAACACATATACTGTTCACTTTGCTAGCACACCAATGTGAATATATACAGCAGCTCACTGGAGGACATGTTCATTTACGAGCCCTTCCTCAACCCTCCTCTCCTTCATGTTTGTGAGACAAAGAAATGAATCATGTGGGCCAGCCAGGGGGCTCAGCAAGTAACAACACTTTCTGCCAAGCATGACTATCTGAATTCAATCCCTGGGACCCACAGGTTGAAATGAAAGGACCAACTATTGCAAGTTGTCATCTGACCTCCACAGGAACACAATGGCACATGCATGCGCTCTCTCTCTCTCTCTCTCTCTCTCTCTCTCTCTCTCTCTCACACACACACACACACACACACACACACACACACACACTAAAATATTTAACAGCAAAAAACATATGCTTGCTGTTTTGAAATACATTCTCACTATGTAACCCTGAACAGCTGGCTTAGAACTTCCTACGTAGACAAGGTTGACTTTGAACTCACAGAGATCCTCCTGCCTCGCCTCTGTCTCTTGAGTGCTGGAATTAAAGGCCTGGGTCCCCACACCTAGCTTATGATGTTTTAAGCATTTTTATCTTGGACCACATTCATAGCTGTTCTCAGCAGGCTCCCCGCTTGCTGCAGGTTGGACCCACAAGAGTGTGGCTTCTGGGGAGATATTGAGTTGAGAGGAAAAGAGCAAAAGAACAGGCTGAATTGCAAGGTCTTTGGTTATCCATCCAGGAGCAACTTGAGTTGCAGCAGGCATCAACATTTAGAATTCAGAGCTTGGAAAGTAAGGAGGCCACTGCAGTTGGAGCAGGGCCTCTGGTTGACTCCACAATGTGGGGAGGTTTTCAGTATTCTCACTGAACTCTTTAAATGGTTTTCAACAAAAGGTTGATGACTCAGAGAGCACAAAGGTCAGTCTGGCTTGTATAGGAGGCTGAGCACCAGGAGCCCTGTGTCTGGGTGCTGGAAGCCGAGAGGACAACAAGCTGCCCCGGCAAGAGGGCCTTTGTTATCAGCAGGCCTCTGAATCCGGAGGGCACCCACTGAGATGGCCAGGTTCTTTTGTCACAGAACAAAGACGTGAACCAGGGACACGTGGATAGTGAGAGAACTAGTGACGGTCCATTAAGAAAGACAATGACACTCTTGAGAATAGGGGTGGGACAAATCCCAGGCTCAAAACTCCCTTTCCAGGTTGCTCTGCTTTCTCTCACACTCGCAGACAGCATTTCCCAGGGATGCTCTGCATGGTTCCAGACAGCCCTGGTGGGAAGAGGTTAGGGTCCTTCTGGCTTCTTTCATATGTTAATCTTGATGCGTCTTTCTTCCTGCCCTACTTTCCCACCACACCTTACCGGGGATGCTAAGAAGCCTAGGAGGCCAGGAAGCCACTTCCTTGCCAGCTTCTTTTGTCCTCTGTGTATAAGGAAGCAAGGTTAATGTGATTCAAAGAGCACTTTCCTGATCTGATAATGCCAAGATCAAGGTTACTTGTCTGCCTCGAAAGCCAAAATGCCACCGACAGTGCGAGAAAGTTGGATTTCTGGTCCTCAAAATGAAATTCTATAGTATTCTATGGCATTAACAACACAGGATCTCAGCGGCTACATTTGTTCGGGGCCTCTAATACACTAGGGACAGCAGGATCCCCTGTTCAAATTAGAATAGAAATAGTGGAAACAATATTAGGGAGAGCGTGGCGCATTTACTATAAAGCATAGAACAATATGCTTTGCCCTCATCCTGAGTATTCACTTCAACCCTGTTTTTCCAGCTGTCTATAATTTTTTTTGAAAATGCTCAGACTGTCAATAATAGGCAATTTTTGTCACAAAGATTGAAGGCATGCAAATGGTAGAGGCCATTCATTTCTGTGTTTATGTCTCTCTCCAAACTGAATGAACATAGTGCTTAATGAAACGCTGTGCACGGGCTCAAGGTTTAATATTATAAACAGGTTGGATGTGTTATACATATCCCTCTCCACAGTTCTGTTCTCCCTCACAAAACACGGAGCTTTGATTTCTAGCCTAACAAAACCTGGAGCTCAAGAAATGGGGAGGATAAAGCTGGGGTGCTGTGCATACTAGGGGTGCGTGCTGTGGAAGTAAAATAAGCCCCGGATGGGGTTCCCAGAAACCTCATCAGTGGGACCATGCAGACTGATGATTGTGGAAGCATTTCAGGAACAGGGCAGTTTCCCCTTCTCACTGAGAAGGAATGGCAGTCAGTTCATGCTGGGCTTTTAGAAGTGTAGCATGCCAAGCTTCAGCAACCATAGCCTCAGCTCCTAGGCAGTCAGCTCACTCTCCCTGCATCCCGGTTTCTGCACATAAAATAGTGAGCTGTTTCATGGACACAGTAAGAATGGATCCAACCTCAAGCGAGCCTTCTTAAAGAGGCTAGAGCAAAGCTCCAGAGAGAACATTGCTCTGGAGCTCAATTGGAGCTCTCTGTGTTCTCAGAGCCTCGGTTTTCTCGTCTATAAAAATGAGGTTCAGAGCTACCTCACTGAGTTCCGATTAGCTAATCTACTTAGAATACATTGGGTTCCCGGAAAAGCAGACTTTTCTCTACCAGTTATGACTCTGAATATCTTTGATCTGTTATCTTTTTTCTAGTAACAGGATTCTGATGATGGGTTACAGAGATGGACCTATGAGCTAAAGTGGCTTTGTCCTCATACTATTTATCTCTAGTATTGTCTCACCTTCCTCCCGCAGGTCTCTATCCCTCACTCTGCTGATGTCCCTTGGATCCGTTCAGCCACATGAAGGAGTAGGGCATAAATTCATGAAAGAATAAGGTGCTTAAACATACTGAACGCTCGTTCTGGTGGAATACTCTCAAAGCCAGTAGGAGAGAGACTTGTGGAGCTAGGTGGAACAGACCAAAGTTACATGCAAGTGAAGGGGGTGGGGGTACTGGCAAGGCCAGCCTCCTCCCAACTCCTGACACCAGTTTTCAGCTCTACTCATTTCCAAAGGTAATAGCTGATCTCACCAGAGGGCTTTCCGTTTGAGCAGCTGGTCAAACCACAGCAGTTAGGGTTGAAAAACAAGGTCAGTTTTGCATTCGGTCTGCATGAACCAGAACTGAACAAGCTCATCCATCAGCTAATCTCTAGGCTGGTTAGCTCACAGTGGCAAGGTAGATAGGCCATCATGTTAGAGGTCACGACGAAGGCATTAGCTCACGGTGTGCCTGTGGATGAGACACTTGATATCTGATATCTCCGGTATTCAGTTGCTCCCCTTGATAAAATAACAAGGTGGCATTAGACCCTAAAGGTCTCTCTCAAGAGGAAGTGTGTGTGTGTTTGTGTGTGTGTGTGTGTGTGTGTGTGTGTGTGTGTGTGTGTGTGATGTAATCTTTGCTAACTAATAGGAGGACAAACCCTTTCTGGACCTACCTTTCCTGACACTACCAAAGGTAACAAATGCTGTAGCTGGAAGCTGAGTCAAAAAGGTCGAATGAGGGGGCCTGGAGAGATGGCTCCATGGTTAAGAACACTTACTGCTCTTGCAGAGGATCTGGGTTCAGTGCCCAGCATTCAATAGCAGTTCACACTGGCCTGTAACTCTAGTTCCAGGGTTTCCAATTGCTTCTTCTGGCCTCCAAGGGCATTGCATATACAAGGTGCACATAGACACATACTACCAAAACATGCACATAAAATAATACATTTTAAACTCTTTTTGAAAGGCAGAACAAGGAGCTGGAAAGATGGATTAGTGGTTAAAAGCCATTGCTCTTGCAGAGGTCGCAGTTTCTGTTCCCAGCACTTACATCACAACTGCCTATAACTCCAAGTCCAGGATATCTGCCATTCTTTTGTGGCATCTGTGGGCACTGTACACACATGGTACACTTGCATTCAAGCAGGCCACTCATAAATGAATTAATAACAATAAGTATTTTTAAAGAGGAACAAGAATTTCAATGTGAGGTCCGTTCCAGCAGAGGATATTGGTTTGTGAGTGTACCCCTAAATAAATGACCATCTATTATTCCCAAAAAAGGAATTTCAATGAGGAGCAATTTTTTTAAGGCCAGCCACAGTGACACACGCCTTTAATCCTAGCACTCTGGAGACAGAAGTAGGTGGATCTCTGAGAGTTCGAGGCCACCCTGGTCTACAGAGCAAGTTCCAGGACAGGCAGGGCTATACAGAGAAACCCTGTCAAAACATTCTTGGGTCACATGAATAAAATAGAAACCTGAAAATAGAATTTTGAAGCTCTACTGACAGACATGGTAAAATCAAAATCAAAAGACTTGGGGAAAATGGTGTTGAGAACAGACACCCGCCTGACATGAGAGTCATAATAAAAGCAAGTGGCCTTGCCCTGCCCAGGGTCTCCCATCTGCTTCCCATTCTGGGTTCTCAACAAAAGAGGGATGCATTCCCTCTGCACCCATTACTGACTGGTCACCTCAGGAGGTCTTGCTTTTGATAATAAAATAAAAGGTTCAAAATTGTATCACAGGACAAAACGGAAGACATAAGCCTCAAGGTCCAAGTTACACACAGGAAAAGGAACTTTTAATGCCCAAATGAGCTAGGGAGGGAATGTCTTATGAGCATAAGTCAGAAAAAAAGAAATTTGGGAAACTATGCACTGACTAAATGAGAATTAATTTTAATAAGAGAGAGCCAGGCCAGAAGCTACTAAAGCCCTGAACTGACTGGACTTTATTGAATAGCCTGGAAAGGGACTTACTTGTTTTTTTCCATATTTTCAAAATCCACATTTCACTAAATAGCATTAAATTGCAGAGAACTGGAACATTAGAGCAGTGGGGGAAATGGGCTTGGTAAAAGGCACTTTGAGATTCATCTTCTCCACTGAAGAATGCTCCGTTAATGGGTATCATCTTATAGAAAATTTAGCTGAGGGAGAAGATAATAGCTAGACCTTCAATGACAAGAGACAAAATATGGCTGGGAGCGCTCAAGATGTAGAAATCCATCTGGGTGTGGGAGAGGGAAGAAATGGGTATGTCGGCGAGTATGCCAAGCCCAGTGATCTGTGGTGACCAGGGAGGGCATGCCCTGGTGACATATCCTTTTGGTTAGCACCAGAAGGCTTAACAAACGATGCCAGCAGCTGCTTGGCTAAACATCTCTTATATATTGGATACAGTGCTCAACATGTACTGACTCAGTATTGCCAGTGATCTAATGGGTTCATTGGAAAGGAGAACATATAACCAGGCTGGAACTAACTAGTTCTTGAATCCAGATCTGTCTAGTTGTACAAACTGTAGTAACTATTGCCCTTATTATGATCCTCACCCCAATCCAGGGTGTCTGGGCATGAGCTGGAGTCTATGAGACAATGTTTTTCCATATGCACAATCCCAGAACTTAGCTAATCCACATCTTAGGTGGAAGAGCTGCATAGAGGGATTGCGGCAAGGGGTGCACATGCTTGCACAAGGGCACATGCTTTGCATTTGCAGGAACGTGAACTAAAGGTCATGGAGAAGGAAGTATGCAGTACTCTAGTAAAAGCCCAGTCCACTGCTCACTGCGTTGTATTTCTTTTAAAAGGGCACTGAAGAAAATGGAGATTCCAGAGCCTGAATTGTCACAGGAAGAAACAGAGATTGAGACACTGTTCGAAGGAACAACACCATACATACATACATACATGCATATATAGCAATACATACATAGCCTTGAACATGCGTATTATTAGCACTTATTCTGAGAGGTGCCATAAGCAAGCATTGTCTGTTGTACTCAGTAATAACCTTCTGGATGTGTAGACCTTGGATTCTTTGTTTTTTTTAAACTTCCTTGAAGTGTCCAATAAAAATAATATTTGGTCTAGGGCTTCACTGTTTACCAGATACTTTCACAGATACTGACTGGGCTTTTACAATCCTTCAAGGCAGCTGTTCTGTTCTCATTACTTGTATGAGGAAATCAGGTCTATGGGGGCTGGAGGAATTTAGTCAGTGGCCATACCTTATATGGGAACGCACTGCTAACTGCCCCCTGGCTTCTCTCTAGCCACAGAGGTCAAGTATCAGGTAATACTCTCAGAAACTCAAGGAGAGAGAGGTGACAATAGAGGTCTGCTTTTGCAGTTTCGTATTGTGCACCCCAACAATTTCAACAGTCAGGGACACATTTTCAGAGACTTTCCTCTCAATGTAAATAAATACAGCAAATAACAAAGAACCTAAGGACAGCAAATGAGCACTAGGAGGCTGGTATACTCTGGGAGAGCGCCAGAAAGAGCTGGATAGCCCACCCGTATCCCTTCTGTCTCAGTTGCAGAGAGAGGAACTCCTGCCGACAGAAATTGACTTCGGGTTCACTACATGTTTTCTTGCATATTTATGTTGGCTGGTTGAGCATAGTCTCCCTCATACTCCCCATCATCCCTTTGCTCCTCCCTCCCACCTTCTAGACAGCTTCCAGTTCACTTCCAGGTTGTATATGCATGCATGGCTTCATATAACCATATGAAATCTAGGAACTACAAGTGAGAGACAATGTGACATTTGTCTTTCTGAGTCTAGCCAGATTCTCTAACTATGATTATTTTCAGCTGCGCCCATTTTCCTGTGAATGGCATGATTTCATTCTTTGTTACGGCTGAATAAAATTTCACTCTGTATATAACCTATATTTTCTGTATCCAAGCCTCTGTTGCTGGCCACCTAAGCTCCTTCTATACTCGACTCTTGCGAATATCATGTGTAAGGGTCTCTGTGGTACGTTCTAGTACGGGGACCTGTGTTTATTGTCTTTCTTTTCCTTGTTTTCCTCGGTGTCCCCAGTCTCTTTGTTCATGAAACTGTAGAAAACCGTCCCAACTCTCTCCAGCTCCAAATTCTACACTCAATCTGATGAGGTACCCTCATCCTTCTGAGATCGCTATATTGTAAAAACGCTTAGTTCAGTCCATGTCAAAACCCCCATCCCAGCCAGAGAACAAATAGCTGACATTTTTTAGAACAGTTCTACAAGCTGCTTTTTGAATAAAGAAGCGAGAAGAGGGACCGTGATAGACGCGGTTTCAATAACATAAAATACATTTTGCACTTCACCCCAATCCTTCCCACAGTTCCTGGTCCTACCAGAGGTTTGGAAGCAAGTCAACTTGGAAATTGGCACTTGTTGTTACTGAGCCTTATGGAAGAGAATCGGATGATAAATTACCAAATGGACAGCTTCAAGCTCTCTTATCGAAGGCGAAATCTCAGGGCAGTTGAGAGGCTAAGATGCTGGAGCAACAACAAACTAAGAACCATAATTTGCCAGGGCACTCGCGAGTCCAGCAAGTGGGGCAGACAATTTTCTCTGCTGACTCAAGTCTGGGGATATAGCTAGATATGATTTATCATCCATATTAGAGGTTTATGCCACAACATCCTAAGCAGAGATATTTTCAAGTGGGATAGCAACAGAAAATCATTTTTATTCCCCACAAATTTCATCAATCACCTGATCACTGAATGGAGTTCATTCAATGATCAGGGGGATGTGTGCACTGTAAAACTTAGACAGACATCTGGTTTTTTTTCCAAACATCTTTTGGGCTTTATTACAGTCTATAACAAGCAATCTAAGATAAAACAACAACAAAACCCACCAAAATCATGAGGGTGGGAGACTCAGGTTGAATTGCACCCATACCCTGAAACTGGAGTGACAAGGGAGAGCTCCCTCTTAGGAATAGTAACAGGCCATTTATGTAAAAGAGCATCAGAACTCTAAATTAGGTGCTCTGAGCAAGTCTCTTTCTTGTGCCCCTCCTTCACACAACTCCTGCTGGGCTGTTGGTCACTGCCTCAGGCTGCTCTTTAATCTCCGTAACCTGAGTGCTTTGGAAAGTGGACCCCAGGTCAGGCCTCTGACTAACTCCAGGGTATTCAGTGAATTCCAAGTCAAGTCCAGGCTGGAGTCAGCTGCCGCCATTGTGAGTCTTTTGCAATTGGCTGGATGGCTTGGCCCTTGTGTCTTGAGGAATGAAATCTCCTGAGCAGAGATTGGATTTCACTTTCCATGTCTACAGTGTTTGCATCAAGGTTATTAATATAATCTCTGCAGGGGCATCATACTGAGAGCGAGCTGAAATTCAGATAATAAAACCTGTAATGTGAAGTGAGGCTTGGCCACGCTCTCTGAAGGAGATGGGACAGCTGGGCAGCCAGCCACCCTGAGAAAATATAAGAACTATCTACTTAACCCAGTCTAGGAGACAACATCTTGCTTTTTCGGTTAGTCCCACTCACCCAGCTTCTCAGCCGTGCCTGGCAGAGCCCTAAAGTGTGTATGGGGTAAAAAAAATAACCCAAAGAACAATTATTTCTATTTAAGGGTTCAGGATTCAGAGGATCCCCCTCCCAAAACTTAGTTTGAATTCAAAGAATCATTTAGACTACCCTAAGCAGGCCATCTGGGGAGCAGGCAGTTGCAGGAGCAAGGGCACAGTGGTGAGTCAAGCCAAGCTCTGGCTCTGTCTTGCTCCTTACTCGCTGGGACTGTGAAGCGAAGCCTTAGCTCCCAGTGTCTCCATTTCTTCCCTGTACAATGTGGCTGATGTTTATCAGCTACCTTGCAAAGTATGCATGAGAAATTAGGGATGGTGCGTGTAAAGGAGCTGTTACAGGATTTAGCAAAGAAGAGGTAGACACCCAATGGACAGGGCCGAAGAGACAGCTAGGATTTTCTTCCCATCTCAGTCCAGTGTGAATGTCTATAGCAACATTTCAGGCTTCAGTAAGTCATTGCAACTCTGCAGAAGTTTTGCAATCTTTTCTATGTCTTTGATTTTTTGATGTTTTCAGTTTTTTAATTTTTTTATCTACTTAATTATCTTTTAGGCAGGATCTCAGTATCTCAAGTGTATGTCAGTATGCCTAGTTTATGCAGTGTTAGGGATCGGACCCAGGATTTCATGCATGCTAAACAAGCAGTCTAATAACTGAGGCTATAACTCCAGCTCTGTGTAACTAATGATTCAAGTAATTCGTGACTGAAAACACAATACAGATTAACTCTTTCTGAACACTGACTTAATATTTTTTTCTTCTCTCATCTATTAAAACTTGAATAAAACCTTAAGCAAAAATAAATTTATAAAATCTCTTGGAAAGGCTACCCTTAAAGCCAGTATGTGGGTGATTTTATAAGTGTATTTTGGGAAATTTTTAAAATAAAATAAACTCATTGGCAAAAAAATTGCATACTCTAGCTTACCTGTAGCTATTTTAAAGCAAAATATGTTTCATATGTATGTTTTGAATATTTTATTGCAATGTAATATACATAAAGGAAAGTGAACACAGGATAAGTATACAGTGATGTATTTTCATAAAGGGAGCATACATGGCTAATCAGCCTTAATGTCAACAAGCATTGCTGTTGTAATATGTTGTGGGATTTATACTGTATGTGAAAATCTATTGCTGTGATTGGTGTAATAAAAAGCCGAACAGCCAATAGTAAGGCAAGAGGTATAGATGGGAACTTCCAGGCAGAGAGAGAACTCTGGGAAGAAGAAGGCAGAGTAACCAGTCTTCTGCAGGAAGCAGCATGGGCGTTACAGGGAGACAACTTAACAAGCCACATTATAGAATGTAAATTAAAATAAATGGGTTAATTTAAGCTATAAGAGCTAGAGGGACAAGCCTAAGCTAAGGCCGAGCTTTCATTATAATAAGTTTCCATGTCATTATTTTTTGAGCTGGCAGCCCATAGAAAAACCCAACTGCAGTCATCTATATCAACATAGATTAGTTTTGTCTGTCTTGTGCTTTCTAAAAATCAAATCACAGTGAAATTGTTTTATATTTCTGAGTAACAAATTACCACAGACTCTGCAGCTTAAAACAACAGAAATCAATTATCTCAGTTTCTGTAGGTCAAAATCCAAGGCTAATGTGGAATCTTTTTCCAAGGTCTTAAAGGGTTTAAGTAAAGGTTTCGAAAAGGACCATGATATCATTTTTGGTTTGGGGTCCTTGTCCAATCCCATTGGTTTTAGCAGAACTCATTTCATTGCAGTTATAGTACTGAGGTCAGTGTCAGCAACTAGAGGTCACCAACATTCCTTGTCTCAAGACCTCTTCCAATTTCCAGCCAACAACAGAGAGCTTTTCCCATGTCAATTTTTTCCATGGCAGCAGCCCAAGAATATATTTTCTTGTTTTTGTGTGAAAAACTGTTTTCATCTTTAGTAAGTGGTAAAATTGTACACACACGCATGCATAAACGCATACTACACATATATGTACCAAACAAGTACTTTAAAATAAATTTCTGTTTAAACGTTTATATTCTTCTACATTTTCATGCAAGTGTCTACTTACATTTTGATCATTTTCAAACTCTATGAGATTAATTTGAATCAGTAGAAGATAATCTCATTTTGTTCAGGCAGCTGGTGTGAAGCTTTCATTGCATCTTGAAATTTTTACTGCTTGCTTGAACAACCACAACAAGATACAAACATACTGGGCTCATGGAGTCTTGGAAGACCATTTTAGAATTCTGTGTACATGTGCATGGACATACACACACATACACATGTGCATAGACATACACACATCCACATGCGCACAGACATACAACATACATGAAAGAAAAAGGAAGTTCCGGGAATATTGTATGAAAGTATTCCACTTGGTACAGCCTTACCACCACACAGTACAATATGTGTCTAAATATTCATGAATTTTGGCCAAGCTGGATTTTACCTTTTACACCTATGATGGAGGAAGGTCATTGGTTAAGTAATAAAGAAACTGCTTGCTCTCATAGGTTAAAACATAGGTGGGAGGAGTAAACAGAACAGAATGCTGGGAGGAAGAGGAAGTGAGCTCAGAGGCCATGCTCCCCTCTCCCGGGCAGACACCATGAAACAAGCTGCCAGGTCAGACATGCTGAATCTTTCCCAGTAAGACTGATGCTACACAGATTATTAGAGATGGGTTGATCGGGATATGAGAATTAGCCTGTAAGCGCTAGAGTTAATGGGCCAAGCAGTGTTTAAATGAATACAGTTTGTATGTTGTTATTTCGGGTAAAGCTAGCCAGTGGAGGGAGCTAGGTGGCAGAAAGCAGCCCGCAGCTCCTACTACACACCTATAAGCACCAAGGGAACATGCCTTGTCCAACTCCAACAGTTATCCCTTACTGGCATGAAAGCTTCCCTACATATTTCATATGGTGACTGGTTTATGATGTTTATTGCTGGCTTCCTATCTCTACCTACTAGGATGCAAGCTTTGTAGGCATCTGTTACTTATTGATGCCCAGCTTTGGATGTGTGGCAGGAAATACGTGGTAGATCCACACACAGCCGTGTATGAGAGGCTTTGGTTACAGAGAGCAGACATCTAGAACTACCTGCATCTAAATTCCTGTATGTGATTTTGGTTATAGAGGAGGATGCATAGTAGGAATTGACATTTAGCTATGGGGTGGGGGGGTAGGAGCTGAGGGCGAGTTTGTACCTAGAAGAATGCCTGATAAACATCCCAAGTACTTAAAAGTATATGTTGAATAAATAAGTTAAATATTAACCAAAGTTATAACATTTAGATGATGATTATTTTAATAATGCATTAATTTCATAGTTATGCTAACCACATTCTTTTAAAAAATGAACAATTAAGATACTGGAGAAATTTCTTTTGAACTTAGATGAGGGAAAATTTTACTTATGTTTCATACCCATTGAACTTTCTGTGCTCCACTTACTTCCCCTATCTCATTTTATTTTATTCACATGATTTACAAAGTAGAAACTTTCTCGGGTACCCTACATTCTTTCTGACAACTAAGAATACTCTGTAGAAAACTACATATTCAAAGATGCTCTTTTCATAGAGCAATATACCATACAAAACCAGTATCAGTGAACAATGAGATTCTGTCAACTCTGTCTCCCTTCTCCCAGGAACTAATCACTACTCTTCTCTTCTTTCAAGATCAGACGCAGTTGGAGTCGAGAGAAGAACTGTCAAAGACAACTTTCTTCAATGCTGATACTGTTCTCTGCCTGCATTCTTCAGTATGATAGTCACTACCAGTGTGGGGCTACCGAGTACTTCAAACGCAGATACTGAGACGAAAAAACTATTATTTTTCAATACTGAGGATTTAACCTAGAGCTTCACACATGCTGGGCAAACACTGCCATAGGGCTTTCTTCCCACTCCAGCCTCCTCTCAGGTTTCAGGTTGAAGACCAGTTATCACAAAATTGCCAGGCTAACCTTGAACTCATTACCTGGTTCAGGCAGGCAATCCTCATGCTTCAGTCTTCCAAGTAGCTAAGGTTACAGGTGTGCACCACTAAGCCGAAATGAAGGAGGTTGTTTTGTGTGTGTGTGTGTGTGTGTGTGTGTGTGTGTGTGTGTGTGTATGTGTGTTTGTGTGTGTGTTGCTGTTTGTTTGGTTTTGAGGTTTTGGGTTTTTTGGTGGTAGTGGTGGTGTTGTGTTTGTTTGTTTTGCAGTGTGGGGAAGTAGACTTAGGCCCTGGCGCCTTGTTAAGAAAGCACTCTACCACTGAGCTGTGTGTGTCTCCAGCTGCCTTGAGAAGCTAAATTTTAACCTGCTTTAATTTTAAGTAATTTTAATTTAATTTGATCTTAAGTAAGTCATCTTTTTTCTTTCTTTCTTTTTATTCTTTATTTTTTCGTAGCCCTAGCTGTCCTGGAACTCACTCGTAGACCTACTGGGCTAGTCTTGAACTCAGAGAGATCTGCCTTTCTCTGCCTCCTGAGTGCTGGGACTAAAGGCATATGCCACCACCTCCTGACTCAAGTAAGTCATCTTTGAATGGTCATATTGACCAGTGGTCACCATATTGGACAGCACCGCTCTAGGGAGAAAGAGGGCAAGCCTGACATCTATTTCTGATTCTTTGTGGTGGGTAGAGAGGTCCTAAGACTCACTGGGTGAGAACTGAGAGTGTTCACCCATCACAACCATTTCCCCAAATGAAAGCCAGAAAGACAGAGTACTCTTTGGCTCACTCTCTCTTCAGGGTGGGAAACAGGGCTGTGGCAGAAGGACAGGGTTCGAGCCATGCCCTGGAAAGGTGCCTAGCTCCCGAATGAGCTCATTAGCTTAGGCTGTATCTCCATGAGCCTGTGTGCTTGCCCAGCAGCTCTGTGTGGAGACAAGGCCTGACATCTCACACACCGCTCTCTGCTCCCCCTAGACTGGTTCCGTATACCCTAGGCTCACACACATAGAGGCATCTTATCTGATGCAGGCTGGGGATCCTCCAGGGGTCATGGTAATTACTGCATTGGTCATGGAGCAGGAAAAAAAGTCCAGTCTAGATAGGTTATCCAAAAAATTAAAATAAAATAGCCAGAACTAGGGCTTGAAAGAAAATGAATATTACCTACTTTGAGATACTTCTTGGAGCACAGAGTATCTGGCTCAACTGTACTGTTATGAAATTAATTTGAGGTTGAGAAACTGTAATATATTACAGCTATCAGTCTCTCTGGACGGTTTTACAATCAACACGTAGGATATGAAAAAACGAAAGATGCCAATAACATATTAATGTGGTATTCAGTGTTCAGTCTTCTTTATGCAGCAGAATATTACAGCTGAGGGGAAAAAGATCAAAAACGTTGGTTCTCTTTTATACAAAGAAACGGAAGAAGAAAAGTTGAACTTCAAATTATCCTTTCTGTCGCTTCTCATTGATTGAGTCTTGGTCATTAAGATAAATTCCAAGGGAGACTATCATTTTTATCGTTTGAGCGCTCTAAAAATATATGCGCCTTTCACTGCCTTGCTTTCTCTCTGTTTCTTTCTGCCTTTTATTCTTTTGCTTCTTTGCCCACGTCGGCAGCTGCCAAGGAGGAATTGTGCACTCTACCCCATTGTACTTCCTTTTCTAATTGGGTTCCTCTGGAAATAGACGTACCTGCAGTTTAACACCTGATGCCCACTAAGAGAAAAGCCCAAGTGAAATCAGACATGTCCCTTTCCTCGGCTTTGCATGCCGTACTGGTACGAGAAGGGTGTGCGACTTCTCACTAATAGAAGAGAACCCCAACTCAGCCAGCCCTGCCATAAACTAGCTGTGGGATCTTGGGAGAGCCTTTCAGCCTAATTCGCAGCTTCCACATCTGTCGAGAAGCAGATAATGACGAGCACAAGATGGCTCTAAGTGGGCTTGCTCTATGACTTTTGGCATTCTCCCTTCTTTCCCAGCAGGCTGACTCTTTCGGTGGGTTATTTGAAACCCCCTCAGACGCATGCCCCGCCTATGGGCTAACACTGATGTGATGTGGACATTCCTGGTAACTGGCAGATAGCAGGTGCTCAATAAACAGGAATGCATTCCTCTTTCCCCTCCGTTCTCACCAAAGCAGCTAAAGCGCGATGTTAAACAGCTGTCCCTTGTTCTTCCCCCTGCCCTTCACTGCCAGGGATAAAGTAACAGGACAAAGCAGGAAGCATTCGTGCTCACAACTCAACAACTTGGGGCCAGATGGACACCGTGCAAAGGAGAAAAGTCGGCAGTTGATCCTCGTTGTTGACACACTCCAGCCCTCCCCCATTCCCTGCCCTGGGAACCAACTTCTCTGGGACTTGGACCTAAGGGCTCAGTTCCTATCTTGTCCCTTTCTCGGTTAAAATGTGGTTGATTTGTTCGTTTGGTGCTGGGATTAAACACAGTTCCTTGTACATGGTTATCTCACGCTCTAACATTAAGCTACACGCCCAGCCCCTAGAATGCATTGTTCTGAGCACAATATCTCAGGCATCAAATAATGGGAGAATTCCTTCCATTTACAAGATTTTTTTCACCTCTAATCCTGGCCATAAATCTTTGTCATTCCAAACATAAAGGGGTGTGCCAAAAACTGATGCCTCTTGGACCGCAGATGTGACCAGCCATTTTTTTAAGGGAGATTGCTTGAGTAGTCGCCACATGAAGGGATTTCTGCTAGATTTCTGTCCAATTGAACAAGTGAGCAAAGCTGAGAACAGTCTGTCAGAGGTGGGGGTAAGAAATGTTAGACAGAATTCTAGAAGCAGTTTTAAAGGGGGTTTCTAGGAAGCCTGGTTGGAGACGGGTCCAGGCTTGAGATGCTTCAGAAAAGTAAATTGAAGAAACAGTTTTACGATCCCCAGTATGGGGCAGCAGCAGGGCAAAAACAGAGGAACCTCTATCTCCAAAAGAGGCTGTACGCAGAAAGGCAAGGAATTCTTCATGCAACTAAAGTCATTCTTCACAGTCTTTTGAGGATTCCAAAACTACTGAATTTTAAGGATTTGATGAGATAAAATTCTTCTTTGGAGAAATCGATTATAATGAAGACAACGCATTTCACGGTGAAACACAAAGGGTTTTCAGTTACCACCCCAGCCCCACGGTCAAGCTCCAGGTTCAAAATTGATGAAGGCTTCTGGGGCAAAAAAAAAAAAAAAGCCTGGGGCTGCCTTGTCACTGAGGAAGGATTATCAGATCTCTCTTCAGAGAACTCAAGTTTATCCTAATCAATGCCAAAGTGGCCTTAAATTCGGCAGCTTATCCAGCAACTACCTATTCATATTGGAGAAAGGAGTAACTCATTGCTACTCTTTACTGATGTAGTTGATACATTGAAATATTTCTAAATGATCATGACTAATGACTTTGTTGTCTAAATTCTTTGTCATAACAACAAATAGATTCTGTTCTCATTTTTATAACTGTGATAAGACTGAGGCAAAATCACTTGCCCAGGTTCACAGAGCCAGCAAGTTGTAGAAAAGAATACACAATTCAGTCCTCCACAAATCATATTGTGGGATCGCACCTTAGTTCCTTTTCCACTGCTATGAAAGACACACCATGACTGAGGCATCTTACAAATTAAAATGTTTGTTGAAGCTTAGTGTTTCAAAGAGTCAGATTTCATGATCACCACCGCGGGAAGCGTGGCGGCAGCAGACAGGCATGTTGTGCTAAGGACTTATATCCATTTCTGCAGGTTGGAGACACAGAGACAGAACTAACGGAGCATGGGATGACGTTTTGAAACCTCAAAGCTCACATCCAGTGGCATGCCTCTTTTAACAAAACCACACCTCCTAATCCTTCCCAAACACTTCCACCAACTGGGGACCAAGCATTCAAATGTATGAGCCTATGGGAGACATTCTCAGTCACCACACAAAGGTACCCACAATAATCCAGACCCAAAGTCTGGATAGTCAACATTATTCGAGGGACAAACAGGTCCTCAAGCTTCAGGGCACTCAGAACAACATCTAAACATTTTCCTAGGTAAGAATAGTGGTCAGAATGTCCATTTCAAGTGTTTACTTCTGCAAAATGGTAAGGAAGCTTACCCAGTGTTTAAGTCAATGAGACACATCCCAGGTGGGCGGGACTTTCTCTCTACCTTTACAAACATGGCCCTTGCATATTCTTTTGAGTGCAATAAACATTTCTGCTTCAAAATTCATGCAATTTGTTGAATTTCACAGATATGAGTTTTCATGTGTTTAAGTCTTTTTAATGTGTGTGCTTTGCTTGCATATATACATGTACACCCTGTTGCCTGCAGAGGTTAGAAGGCACCAAACCCCACGGAACTGGAGTCACACGTTGTGAGCCACCATGTGGGTGCTGGAAACAAACTCAGGTTCTCGGAAAGAATAGCAAGTGCTCTTAACTCCCGAGGCATCTTTCCAGCCCCTAATTAGAGGTTTTCTTCCTTCACCTTCCATGTTTTCTTTAGTTGTAGTTGACAACAGATATCTATCTATTAAGAGAAGGAGAGTGTTTTAGAAAGAAAAAAGCGAAAACCTTAGTGTGTGTTGGTGAGCTGGGAAGCCACTTCCTACACTCCCCTATCACTATCTTTTAGCAGCTACTGCCCCACTTGAGGACATGGCTTTGGATCTCCTAATGGACTCGACAGACAGGCAGCAATAAAACATATACATGCAGCTTCGAAAGAAAATATCCCTTTCAATAATCTTTAAAGGGTGCAACATGTTTGCTCCTTTTTTGATCAACTCTACTGAACAACAAAAGAAAAAGAAGCACACGGGAGGCATTTTAGAGAGTAATGAAGGCAGACACCGCAGCGTATAAATAATAGGTTCTGACAGGTTAGTTTAATCTGTCTTTGTACGCAAAACTCAAGGATCTTCCCTATTGTTCTGTCTTCTGTCATCTTAGATATACAGGGCCTTTCATTGACTTTATCAATAAATTGTTCAAAAGCATCCTACCCTAGAATGAGAAATAATTTTATTAGGATGCTTCTCACCTTCCCTGTGATGGCATGCCATTATGGCTGAGAGTCAAGAAACTGTCAGCATGGTTCACTTTGCTCTACTTCCTATATTAAAGGAAATTGGTAAAAAGATTTCTCTTCCTACCTAGATGTGGTGGAGCAAGTCTTTAATCCCAGCACTCCAGAGACAGAGGCAGGAGGATTGTGACAAGTTCAGGACTAGCCTGAGACTTATAACAAGTGCCAGGCTAGTGAGTACATTAGAGCAAGACCCCGTCTGTGGTAATTTGATTGTAATTGGCCCCCAGAATCTCATAGGGAGTGACACTATTAGGAGTTGTGATTTTGTTGGAGTGGGTGTGGCCTTGTTGGAGGAAGTATGTCACTGTGGGGATGGACTTTGAGATTTCCTAAACTCAGAAAACTGCCCAGTGACTCAGTCAACTTCCTGTTCCTGCAAGATGTAGACTCTCAGCTACCTCTCCAGCACCATGTCTACCAACCTGCACACCACCATGCTCCCCACCATGATGATAATAGACTGAATCTCTGAACTGTAAGCAAGTAACTCCAATTAAACATTTTTTATAGAATTACCATGGTCATGGGGGTCTCTTCACAGCAATAAAACCCTAAGACATCATCTGAAAATGTTTATTTCCTTCCTTCCTTTTTCCTTCCTTCCTTCCTCCCTTCCTTTCTTATCAACTCCAGGACTTTGCACATGCTAAGCATGCATTCTACCATGGATGTACACTATTAGTCCCTCTTTCTCATTTGTCTGGAAGCTCTAAGATATAATTTTCCCAAAAAGAAAAAAAAACATTATTTCCTCATCTGAATGATACACTCTCACAATGACATACATCACAATAATTGCTCTAAGTATGCAATGTGGCTCAACATTTTCTTGTATAAGGGAGTTGCTTCCTGCAAAAGCACATAGCCCTCAAAAGGAGGACAAGGGAATGTAAAAACAGGGGTGTTTGCAGGGCTGGGGGTGGAAAACACAGAGACAGAACAGGAAAGTCTTGAGTTAAGAGCAGCTATGCAGGAGTTATTGAATGAACTAGGTTGGAAGGCTGAGCCAAATGAGTAACTAATTATCCAAAAGAGATTAAGTTTTAAACCAGAAAAGACTGAGTCACTTCAAAGAGACAAACTGTAAGTAATTCTCTCCTGTGGAGGAACTGGGGGCTCATGAGCAGGTGGAGATCAGTAATAGAGAGATGGAGGGTATTTTGTTTTGTTTTGTTTTGTTTTGTTTGCACAGATGACTCACAGATCTGCAAGAAGGCTCTAACCCCCACAGAATTTCTAAATGACGTCAAAAATGCTCACATGTCCTCTGGTAAATTCCCCCTAATCTGTAGCTGAATGCTGGAGAAGGGCACTTTCATCATATACCGTCAGCTATTAAAAGAAAACAGATGAGTCATGGATCAATACACGTAGAAGAAACCAAGTTACATTTTTTTTAAAAAAAATGGGTGATTCACTGGAGCACTGGACTGAGCTCCCAAGGTCCAAGTGAGGAGCAGAAGGAGGGAGAATATGAGCAAGAAAGTCAGGACCGCGAGGGGTGCGCCCACCCACTGAGATGGTGGGGCTGATCTAATGGGAGCTCACCAAGGCCAGCTGGATGATGGAGCATGTGATCAAATCGGACTCCCTGAACGTGGCTGACAAGGAGGGCTGACTGAGAAGCCAAGGACAATGGCACTGGGTTTTGATCCTACTGCATGTAATGACTTTGTGGGAGCCTAGGCTGTTTGGATGCTCACCTTCCTAGTCCTGGATGGAGGGGGGAGGACCTTGGACTTCCCACAGAGCAGGGAACCGGGACTGCTCTTTGGACTGGAGAGAGAGGAAAAGGGGGACGGGAGGAGCAGGAGGGAAATGGGAGGAGGTGGAAATTTTTAATTAAATAATAAAAAAATAAAAAATGGGTGATTATGGTCTCCCTCTACCCTTTTTATTCCACCTTCAACCCCATCAGTCCTCCCTCTTCCTTACAAATTTTTCCCTTCACTACGATGCCTTTTTGTTTTGTGACTCACGGAGTTTAACCAAGGCTGTCTGTGTCGCCATGGGCTTTGAACTACTCACTGGAGCCTCATGGGCACACAATTGAAGACAACACTGTCTCCTCTCCCAGATCCTGCCGGTAGCCAAGAGCTGAGCACTAAGGGTGGAAGCCTGTTTTAGCTTCATCTCCGTTGCTGTGAGAAAATATTCTGACCAAAAGCAATTTAGGGGAGAAACGTTTCTTTTAGCTCCCAATCCCAGCTTACTGCAGGCAAGTCAAAGCAACAGGAATTTGAAGCAGCTCCTCAAATCCATAGAAGAGCAGAGAGAAAAATGAATTATGCATGCCTGCGTGTGCTCAGCCACCTTGCTATACTTAAACTGTTTGCAAACCAGAGAGTGGCGCCAGCCACAATGTGCGCGTCTTCCACACTGAAAGCAGTCAAGGCAATTCCCCACAGACATGCCCATCGCTCACCCTCCTTTAGCTAATCCTTCACCAAGACTCTCCTTGCAGGTGAATCTACACTGTGTCGAATTAACAGTTAAAACTCTCACAGGTCCAGCGTGTCCCTCTCTCATCCATGACTGACTGTTGACAGGGCCAGTCTGGTGCAGGCCCAGTGCCAATAAATGCAGCTGCTGGGAGTTCATGCTATTGCAAGTGTTCTTAGCATCATTGTTGAATGCTATTATGTCTCTTCCAAGAGGGGATAA
Organism: Microtus ochrogaster; assembly: GCF_000317375.1. Classification (NCBI taxonomy): domain Eukaryota; kingdom Metazoa; phylum Chordata; class Mammalia; order Rodentia; family Cricetidae; genus Microtus; species Microtus ochrogaster. The sequence goes on along the minus strand of NC_022035.1, from coordinate 17,558,841 downwards.
GCAAATTTTCTCAAGTCCACTTGCCAGGGAATTAGTTGTTCATAAGTTACATATTAATAACTTATGAACCTAACAGTCCCTGAAAATTTTGGGGAAAGAAGGCTTTATTCTTTAAAGGACTTTACAGATGGGGGCAGGATGGGGACAGCCTGTAAAATATGGACAAAAGAAAAACATTCTGAACTAGCGAGGTAACTGATCTCAATCAAGACCTAGAACCCATATAGAGGAAGGCAAGAAGCAACTCCTGAAAGTTGTCTTCTGACCTCAACACACATGCCACAGGGTGAGCATACTCATGCGTCCACGTGTATACACACACTAAATAATGTAATTAAGGATTTTTTTTTAATTAACCTACTTATTTTTTGTTTTGTTGTTGCTTGTTTGTTAGGGAAGTACATAATCCTCTGACTCATATAAGCATAGTTTCTTTCAATAACCCCTCAGCATATCCAGATGTGAGCAGGGATTATGATGGGTCTAGCCCAACACTTAAAGTTAACCAAGATGGTTAACAGTGGGGTCTTCCAAGCAGCAAGATCATCTTAGGCCTTCAGAGAGTGTCCAAAGACTGCAGCTTAGCACGGTAAGGTGGGACGACAGGGACGCCTCTGAGTTAGGAGCACTTGCTGCTCTTGAAAAGGGCCTGGGGGGGGGGCTGGAGAGATGGCTCAGTGGTTAAGAGCACCGGCTGCTCTTCCAGAGGTCATGAGTTCAATTCCCAGTAACCACATGGTGGCTCACAACCATCCGTAATGAGATCTGGTGCCCTCTTCTAGTGTATGGGCATACATGGAGGCAGAATGTTGTATACACAATAAATAAATAAATTTAAAAAAAAAAGAAAAGGGCCTGGGTTTGACACCCAGGGCCCACATGGGAGTCCAATCATTTGCAACTCTGCTTCCATGGGATCGTTCCTATCCCATCTTCTGTCTTCTGAGAGCACGAGACATGTACATGGTGTCCATACACACAAGCACAGAACAACATAAATAAATATTTTAATAAAACCAATAAAAATAAAAACAGGCATTTTGCCAATAATCTCTAATTAGTGGGACTGGAAGGAGGGGAGACGGGTGATAACCCATGCAATGGAAATGACAGGTGGGGCCTGCCATGCTTTCCTGGAACAAGTAAATTTCCATCACAACTTCAAATAATGAAAAATTTGGTAACAGAGTGTTAAGTTAGTGGAATACAGTCTGTTTGACCTATGTCGGCTGCTCTCTGGTTTTTGGTGTCTGTAATTGTCTTTGACATTTAATTGAAAGCATTTTTGTTTTTTTTACTAAGCAACCCATTTAAGCCCTTGGTGGTCACTTAAGACCCCCTTCTTTGCCATGTAGCACTCAGCCGCAGCTAAGTTTCTGTAGTAGATTCATGGTTTGGCGCTGTCTGCTGCGTTTGTCTATTGATCTTGTGGTTCTTGGGGAAGCAATGTCTCATTCATATTTTCACATTCTATCTTATAATGAAGGTTCTTTGGCTTCCCATGGTTTCATAGCTGTGAAATCAATTATGACTTCAGTAGCACTGACAAGGTTCTATATTTGTGAAGGGAAAATTGAAAAATGATTACCTGATGGATGAGAAATGGTTTTGACATTTAAAAACAGAAAAATGCTTTTCCATATCTCCTCTAAATTACATCTGATGTTGACATTAGCATTTAGGTAATTCACCCAATTGTGGCAAGTATCATGCACTAATTCTTAACAGCAGTAAAACCTATTACAATAGGGAATAACAGCCCTTCAAAGGGCTTCACTTAAGCTTTCTCCTGCTCTGTACATCATATCAGCCCCATAATAATTAACTTAGTTTTCTGGAGTTCTGCTGCAGCAAACCCCGAGGAGAACATAAAGGGCCACCTGGAATTGCAGCAGACTCAGCTGGGACAATAGGCCTTGGTCCAAAGATTTGTGTTCATTCAGGAGAAGCTTAGTGGGCAACATTGAACTAAAATGGATAAGCTTTTACTTTTTTTTTTAATTTTGGGCAACAAGGGACAAATGTTCTCTTAATTACCTGGAAGCAATTTTGACAAAGAGAGAAATAGAATAATATGAGTCTGTGATCTGTGGGATTGCAATAAAAGCAGATGAAAAAAAAAGCAGATGAAGCTGCCACTCTACCTGTGTCTCCTGTCTTCTAGTTGCTTTTGGAAGGTTCTAACAGATGTGTTCAGACCTTTTCCTGATGGAAGAGAGCATGCGCGTTGGAACTATCCTTCTTCCAAAGTTGCCTGGGCGGCAGGGTCCTATGTCATCAAGTTATCCGGAAGCCCGAGAATGGCGTGTGCAGACTGAGCTCAGCAACCTGCATCTTTGTCATCTGAAACATGGTGGCCGTTGAAGAGATCTCACACAGTTGTGGGTAGTGTTCCTCCTTGCCTTAGGTAGAAGGTCAACAAGTGCCATCCAGCCAAACAGGGAGGTATACGCACAGATGCTAAGACTAGCACATGCAAAGGGAAGGCATCACAGAAGACTGCCTTCTAAGGATACTGGGAGGAGGTCAGGGTGGCACCAACTATTATGATCACACCAGTCCCAGTGGGAGCCAGGAACCATAAGAGCAATCTATGCCATATTCAGTTTGGGCTTGATTTCCGTCTCAGTGAAGTGAAGCTAACAATCTAGAAATCTAGAAATAAAGTGTTGTAAGATGACCTTCTTCCTTGTCTAATCCCTGGGTATTACAGTTTCCTAAAACAAATCCAGCTTGAACCCCATCACCACATACTTTGTGAAATCTCCTGACTAACCCTATCACCTCCTCCCTCCCCCCTCCCCCCCTCCCCCCCTCCCTCCCCTCCCCTCTCTCCCCCCCCCACCTTCCCTTCTCATGAGTACTTCCTTCTAAATGTTCCCGTTTGATCTTGTAATTGCTTTTACCATGGGCTTAAAATGATCTAGTGGATGAATTAATATACATGTCTACTTTCTCCATGAGAACATGAGCAGAGAGTGGAGCTGGGGAGAAGAGTCGATGGTTAAGGACCTGAGTTCAGTTCCCAGAACCTACCCTGGATGGTTCACAATCACTTGCAACTCCAGCTCCAGGGGATCTGACACCTCTGGCCCCTTTGGACAGCAGCACTCAAGCGTTACATACCACCATACATAATTAAAATAATATTTTTATGAACAGAGGGTGTTTTCAAACCATCTCCAGGCGCTATCTGGAATGTACTAGAATTTGGTACATGTTTGCTAGAAGAAAGAACTTGCTTCTATTTTCTGCAGCTCAGTTTGATTCTGCCTCTGTGAAAAGAAAGTAGCGTTCAGATTTTCTCCCTAATCTGTTGCAATCGTTTCACACATGTCGTTCATAGTCACTGATTTCTAATCAATTGAGTTTCATGCAAAGCATACTAAGGGTGAGTTGCATTTTTCTTTGTTTACAGACCCTACAGCTCAAGCTCCAGAATCAAACGTTTACGGCGCTTTTCCCTCATTTACTTCCAAAAGAGAAGTGAGGATATATTCTTTTCCTTTAAACGGTGAACATGAGAAAGCAGTAAGGACGCATTTAAAGCACATGTGCGTTTACTTTTCATTTATCTTAAATCAAAATTAGATCGTTCTGCTCCATTATCTCATCAAAGTATGTGATTTATGAAAGAAACTCAAATGAGCATCATTAAAACTGATTACACTAAGTAGATGCTGACGCATATGTGAGGAGACAATGCTGATTACGATGGTAGAGAAAGCCTCTAATGATAAGCGTGATAATGCAATTCTGTGGTGTTGCTAAATGGGTAAAAAGTGGAGGTCTTTGGGGTAACTGCACCTGCTGACCTGGCATATAGTCTGAATGGAAGCTAAGTAGACATGTATTTCTTTCTGCTTGTACCCACCAGCAACAGCTCTCAGGTGAGTAATGCGGTGAGGTTGCCCCAGCTGTGGAATGTCCCTGTGGATGATTAAGAACCCCAGGGCCTCATGCGGAAACAGAAAGGCTAACGGGAGGACATAGCATAGAGAAGAAAGTTCCGAGAGCAGAACTGCTCCACTGGACCAGTACTTTCACAGACATTCCCAATGCCACCCGCAATAATCTCTGCCTTTGTCTCTGCGCCCTGAATTCTTGATCTACCCCCCACTCACACCTTCCACCTCACTCTGCATGCTGCTGTATCCACGATCCTTCTCTTTCCTCCACTGCACCCCTACTTTCCTCCATCACCTCCATCTCTCAGAACTTCTCAACATGTAGCAGTCTTTATATTGTGTAATCTTTCTTCTCTGCTTATCTTCCTGGACAAACAGAGGAAAGACACAGCCCTTACTTTCTTCAATCCTCCCTAGCTCCCTAACCCTCTCACGAAGTCTGGAGCTGTATCTCTATCCAACTCTCCTTCTTCGTCTTTGTCTCCTGCTCCTTTCAAGACAAGTGTTTCGCTGTGTAACCCTGGCTGTCCTGGAACTTGCTCTGTAGACTCCAACTCAGAGGTCCACCTGCCTCTGCCTCCTGAGGGTTAAAATTAAGGTTGTGAGTCACCACTTTAAAGCCCTTCTTATGGGCTGAAGAGATGGCTCAGAGGTTAAGAGCATTGCCTGATCTTCCAAAGGTCCTGAGTTCAATTCCCAGCAACCACATGGTGGCTCACAACCATCTGTAATGGGGTCTGGTGCCCTCTTCTGACCTGCATGTATACATACACACAGACAGAATATTGTATACATAATAAATAAATAAATATTTTTAAAAGCCCTACTTATTAAAGTAGATATGCATCTCATTATTCAGTGCCACCTCCCACGGTCAGTTCTCCATCTAATTTGACCTCTCAGAAACAGTTGACTACTGCTTCAGATTTTCTCCTCATATTCTAGCCCATAGTGACCCCTCCTGATTCTAGCTACCTCTCAAACAAATCCTTCCTCTACTTCTTGCTCCCTGGATACGGGCCTGTTTAAGAATGTTCATGGCTTGCCTCCCCTTTCCTTCCAATATGATTTTCTTGTGGCTGATTCTCTGCTTGTGATGCCAACCAACAAAGCTTTCCTTCGTTCTTCCTTCCCATTGGCATTTAGCTGGTTCTTCCTTTAGTAAATTCACTCTCTGTCCCTATGGCACGGTTCACTGTAGTGCTTGCTAGGCATGTTAGCACTCTGGTGGAAGTTAGAGGGTGAGCTAGAAAAATACTGCCTGTTGAACACTGGTCACATTTCATAAACAACCTGAGCCACAGTTTTCCCATATGGAGAACCAAAGATAATAACAGATCCCCATCTCAAGTAGTTGTGAGAATTTAGAGAATTCACATAAATCACCTCGCCTAAAGTAATTGTTCCAAGGGTTGGAGGTGTTGTTACTGTATCATCATCATCATCATCATCATCATCATCATCATCATCATCATCATCATCATCATCATCATTTCCAGTAAATGTTTCTTGAAAGGGAATGAACTATGGGGGGGCTTCAAGTACTGGAGCAGAAAGGTGGGGATCATCAGGTTTAAGGACATTTGTTTGCTTATTCATTCGTTAATTACTTGGGACGGGGTCTCACTATGTACTCCTGGCTGGCCTGGAACTCATATGTAAATAAGGCTAGCCTTAAACTCCTAGAGATACACCTGTATCTCCCGCCTGGGTGCTGCAATGAAAGGCATGAGCTATCACACATGGCCATGTTTAAGGACTTACGAGTCTCCTCCAGTCTTGTAGCATAGAGTAGAGACAACTCCCGTCCAGTATAAATGACTATCGCTTTATTTTTTGAGGTTGAGTTTTGCTGTTGCCCAAGCTTGCTTGAAGCTCCTATGTTCACACAATGCCCCTGCCTTAGCCCCCGAATACCTGGAACCACAGCACCACCACATCTGCCTTATGCTATAGTACTTTTATAAAACATACTTTCGTATACATAACATAATCATCTTTTAGATTAAGCTGTTTATCCACTTTAGCCTGCTATATACAAACCCATTATGAGGTGATTCCAGTCTTTGCTGATTACTCCATTAAGTAATCCATTGGGATCCGTGTTTTCCATTTAAAACAATTACCTCAATGAAAATTGCATAAACAGAATGTGCTATCAAAGAAGAAAATCATCATTTGATTCTCCGAAATTAAAACAGCCCTCCCCAACTCAGCCAACTCATCTTGTGGAATATAACAGGCTTTTTCTCGTAAGTAACTTTTCCACATAAATCAAGCAATTATCTCCTAAAGGATTTTCCCCCAGAGCGTGAGTGAATCGGTGCTTTGATTAGCAATCTGTCTTTGCTTCATTGAGTGATCGGGTTTGTTCTAACTAAGATTAGTTTTTACTTTTTCACTTTGGAGTCATTTTGTACTTACAGAGACACTACATCTTTCCTTATATGTCCGGCATCCAGGTCCCCTGAATGTTAATATCATGCTTTTATGCAATAGCACGACACTTATCAAGCCAAGAAATTAACTCAGACATTACCAACTAAACTATAGATTTTCTTCAGATTTCACTAGTTTTCGTCTTTTTTTTTTAAATCCCAGAATTCAATTCAGGATCCTATGTTGTCATCATGCCATTTGAATAAATACCCCATTAATACTAAATAACACCAAATAATTCCTGCCAAATGTTCTTATCAAACTGGAGGGTGAGAAAACACAGGCAAAGTGGAATTTAGGCCAGTCAACCAAATGAACAAAATCCGTTGGGAAAACTATTTTTCAGTTTCTAAATCCTAAGCCTTCTGTGTGTCCTGCCCCATCACGAGCCTAAAACTCTCTCTAGTTTTTCTTTCATTAAAGTTACATTTCTGCTTGTATGTCTATTGATGATCTGGAAGTGACATAATCGTCACCAAATCAAAACAAAGAGAGAGCATGATCTCCCAACTCATCCCTGCCTCGATGCAAATGCTAATTTCCAGCTCCTATTCTTCACATGCCTGTCTGGAAAAGTTGGTCCTGGGAATCTACACACACACGCACACACACACACACACACACACACGCACACACACACACACACACACATACACACAATGAGACTGTACAGCAGGGTCTAGAACACATTGAATTAGACACTCTGCATGTTTCCTTGGTTTGGGATCCTAAAGGGGCCTTGGGACATGCCCTGTACTAGGAGAGGTAGAGGAATCCTCCTTGTGGCAGCAGGCCTGGTTCTTTGCAGAAGCCCCAAGATTGTCAGAGTAAAGAAATGATTCCGACTTCTCAGGCTTTTGTGACATGAATATTGTGCAATGCATATTTAACTTACATAGTCGAAGAACTGCATTCTAGTTAATTGGTTTTATGGAAAGTAACTGAAGAGGACAACAGAGAGAAATGAAAGTTTTACAAAGACGTTGGCACCCGAGTAAATGACACCTTATCTTTGTTGTATTTGAAGTTTGTGCATTGCTTACTTTTCCTTCTCTACCTGGGAGTGCAGAAAAATGAGAACGTGATGATTTCACACGATATGGTTAGTTGATTTTCCTCCTTCACCCACACTATGCCTTTTTAGAAACCTTCTCGTCATATTCCAGTCACCAGCATATAGCAAAGAAATATTAGCAAATCGATTTTGTGCGTGATTCCTCTGGCTTTCTACATTCTCGTGCACAAAGCTGAAAAGAATACGGTGATCACGGAATCAAAAGGGATTATAGATCAAATATTTTCATTAAATGAGGAAACTGAACTTTTCGACTGAATGGGAGCCATTTAGCCTCACAATTGTGTGAGGGCCCTGTTATTTCCATCCCCCACAGGTGAGAAAATCGAGGGTCAGACCTAATAGGAGAAGCAGGAAACCCGCATGGACCTGGAGTCTCAAATGCTGTGCTCCAGAGGTATACCTGCTAATTGTATGTGCTAGCACAGACTGAACATAGGACAGAAATGCTTAAATAATCTACTGTTTGCTCCCAATATGTCATCATTAAAATGGACAGGCACCCTCTCATTCTGCAAATAGGAGACTATACCAGTGCAACCATTCCTGAAGGCAATTTAGCAATATCCATAAAGTGCAATAACCATCAAGTTTATGTGTTGTGACCCAGTAATTCTAGCATCTTATCTTAAGGTGATAATCAGAACCTTAGAAAAAATTCATTTGTAAATATTCTTATTGAAATTTAACTGATAAAAAAACTGAGCCAGACAGAGTGGTGCACTTTTAATCCTTTAATCCCAGCACTCGGGAGGCAGAGGCAGGTGGGTCAATGGACTGCGAGGCCAGCCTGGTCTACAGAGTGCGTTCCAAAACTTGTATAAAAACAGGAATAAAATGACAATAAATAAATAGACAAACTGAGGCTGTAGAGATAGTTCGGCCATTAAGAATGCTTGCTGCTGGTGTGAAGGACCTAGGTTTGGCTGCCAGCACCACAGTGGTCACAACCACAGCCATCAGTAACTCAACTTTCATGGGATCTTGCACCCTCTCCTGGCCTCCGCTGGTATTGCACACATGTACCACACAAAATTTCATGCAGGTAAAAAAGAAATAAAAATAAACCTAAAAAATGAGAAACTGAGCCTGACTGTTTGAGCCACATCTTTGACCCCAATTACTCAAGAAGCTGAAGCAAAATGACCTGAGAGTCACGTTCAGACTGACTTGCATAACGAGTCTAAGACCAGCCTCTATTACGTATTATTACATAGCAAGAATTTTGTTTTTGTTTTGTTTTGTTTTTTCGCTTTTTAAAATTTCAAAGAAACTAAAGATTCAAAAGTAAAGAGTCAAATAAATATACGGCAGTTCTTTTTCTTTTTTTGTTTATTTATTATGTATACAGAGCTCTGCCTGCATGTGTGCCTGCAGGCCAGAAGAGGGCAGCAGACCTCATTACAGATGGTTGTGAGCCACCATGTGGGTGCTGAGAAATGAACTCAGGACCTCTGGAAGAGCCGTTAGTGCTCTAAACCACTGAGCCATCTCTCCAGCCCTTTTGTTTTGTTTTAAAGACAGGGTCTTTCTATGTAGCGCTGGCTGTCCTTGGGATTTACATTGTAGATCAGGCTGTCCTTGAACTTGGAGAGATCTTCCCACATTTGCCTCTCAAATACTAGGATTAAAGGCATGTGCCACAACTTCTGACAATAAATTGTCCTTTTTTAAAAATGTGACACAGTAGACAGTCATTAAAGCAGTGTCTTCTATATAAGAAAGGGAGTTGTGCCCCTGAAATCTTAACAATACGGTTTCTTAAGCAACATAAAGTATTTTAATGATATAAAGGAATGTAGCCTTTTCTGTGCAAAAGTAGAATCAAATCATGCATGCACATTATGATTCCCAGTCTTGCTCAAAGAAAAATCTGAGCATGTGTAAAGGTAAGATAGGAAAGAACTATGCCACTGGGTGTGATGGCACACTCCCATCATCTCAGCGCAGGGAGGTATGAGGTAGGAGAAACCAGAGTTCAAGTCTTTCTTAGCTACATAGCTAGTTTGAAGCCAGCTTTGACTACAAGAGCTCCTGGAGAAAAAAAAAAAACACCATTAAATCCACTACAGAATGCAACTCTCAACCCTCATTAGGAAAACTTCTATGTGCAGAAATGATGATTAACACAGAGACCCACAACTGGTCCATGTGCAGAGAATAAAAGACTGTGGAATTATCAGTCGCAAATGGGTATCTTTTTCACATCCCTTCCTCCTGAGGCTCAGGGGTCATGGAGGAAGGAGAGGCAGAAAGATTCGAAGAGCCAGAGGTGGCGGATGGACACAACAGTGCAGCTCCATATATGAAGTCATAGCAGTTGTGACAGCCTGCATAAGACCTGTAGAATCCAGATCATATTCCAGCCAAGAGATGGGAGTTGAACACATAATCCCACTGGTTATTATGAAGCTATTTACTGGCAATTGTTAGGCACTGGGCCAGGGGCAGTCAGTTTTCCCTAAGAGCACAGCCCCTGTTGTGTAGATTATTAGCAGGTAACCTAGTGATGTGGGTGGATTGTTGCTAAACAGCAGAGAGAAAACCAATCCCTAGAGGATAGCATCAGAACATGCTCCCTCATTTTCTTTCTCCTTCTCTCCCAGCAACCCAATCCCTTCTGCGTTGCATTTTCTGCTCAAGGCCTGGACACATCAATCGCATCTCCTGAGTATTACCAACGATCATATTTTTATCTTGCTTACTGCTCTTCCTCATTTTCTGTTCTGATAACCCTGCTGTTAGAACTCTTGCCCAGGCATTCCTCAAAAATCTTACTCCAGCTTTCCATTGGAAGTTAACTAATTGGCTGTCTGTCTTACCAGAAGCAGGCTCTTTGTGTGATTTTGCAACCAGTTCACAAAGGGAACGATTTCATTGGCAATGCTGCTTTACTAAAGCAAGTGAGGAAAGGGGGAGGATGTGCGGTGCAAAGGCAGGCGTTTCCTCTGCAGAACACATGCCGGGTCTCTTATCTAGAAACGGGACTAGTGAGGTGATTTAGAGGATAAAGACATTTGCTCGGCAGGCCTGGTGACCCGAGGTCCATTCCCGGAACTCATGTAGACATGTAAGGAGAGAAGTGACTCCATGGAGTTGTCTTCTCACGAGCACACGTGTGCAGTGGCACTCATGAGAGTGTGCATGTACACACATGTACAAATATATACATACATACATACATAAACACAGAGTCATAAAGTGGATACTAACTCCCATTCTCAAAGATAAGTGGAGTAATTAGAAAAATCACAATTAGAAGAAGGGATTAATAGTACTTGCTTTCCACCCTTGCTGGTGATGGGAATAAGGATTACGTACAAAGCTGAGAAAATAAAGAAAATCTTCTCTACATTATGATTAGAACTGTGCATTTGCTTTGTAGTTTGAGTCTACTCAACTGTGAAACTTCAGAATACAGACAGGATTGATTATGATATGGCACTAAAACAGCACTTTGTACATAGTAAATGGCGTGAAATCTGTCCTTGAAGAAAAGCATGCCCTGAAGGTACAGGCTACCCCAGATTCAGATTTGACAGATAGGGTGAGGTGATGAAGCCTGTATATTGTATATGTCCAAATGAGAATAAGTTCCTGACAAGCATCTACTGTTTAAATACAAATTGTGACTCAGGCAGAAATGCATGCTAAACCTATGAAAGTATTTGTCTGAGATGCAGACTCGGATCCTTAAGATCAAGGATTAATATCCCAATAAATGCACCAAATCATTATGAGCTGCAAGCGGGGGCATCTCTTACAGATACCCAGCAGGTTCAAGCATCTGTTATAAATTATTTCTCAAAGTGCCTGAATAAATCAGGGGAATCGAGTAGCATAAAGCTCTGTTAACGTGACATAGTTGGAGGCATTTTTGCAATCAGAAGTTCATTTATTGAGTGCTTCCCACCCTTCTTTATGGAGAGATAGAATGGCTATGAGACTGGGCTTAGAAAAAAAAGTGTATATTTTAGTTCTGTGAAATGAAAGGGGAAAAAATCCTGTTCTTTAAACTAAATTGGCTATGTCTTTTTCCATTCAAGAGGTTCAGCATATACAGTCAAGCACTTCATAGTAAGAGAATAATTGAGATGGAAAGGTGACTGAAGAAGGAGAGGGCAGGACCACTTAGGTTCCAAAAGGTCTGAAGGAGAAAAAAGAAAGAGCAAGTGACAACCAGGGTTCAGTCTAGGGGGTTGAGGATGCTTTCAGGTGGGCAGAGTGTAGAGTGTTTTGATTGCTTTCAACATTATTGATGACTTAGCTTTGGAAATCACTGACTTGTTGGGTTCGGGAGAGCAGAGGCTATGAAATAACTTCTTCTCCATAACTTGTCACGTTATGGAGAACAGAGGCTGGCGCTTTCCTGGAATCTAACTCTTTCCAGCCATCCTCTAGTGGGTATACGTCAATAAACAACAGAATGGCACAGAACTAGAAAAGCTCTTCACAGTTAAGACTTAGTCAAATTTATATCAAAAGATACTGAAAATGTTGAAGCAATTATTAAATAAAAAACACCCAAACTTTAGGCAAGGTAATAGGGTATGACCCCATTTTTGTAGCCCTTAGGATCCCACGCAAGGCCTCATACATTCTAGCATAGTGCTTTGACACCCCCACACACTCCTAGCCCAGATCCTATATTAGCAAGGAGTTAAAAATATTATCTTCAAAAATACAGTATCTCAACAGGCATCATTCCTAGGAAAATTTTACCTTCTATATTTTTTTTTTCTCTGTGAATTTTCTATCTTTTTTTTTATT
>NC_022035.1:17544975-17546293 GCF_000317375.1 Microtus ochrogaster | reverse complement strand
GGATAAACCCGGACTCTCTGAATATGACGGACAATGAGGGCTGCTGAGAAGCCAAGGACAATGGCACTGGGTTTTGATCCTACTTCTAGCTCTGGCTTTGTGGGGGCCTAGCCAGTTTGGATGTTCACCTTCCTAGACCAGGATGGAGGGGGGAGTACCTTCTATATTTTCATGTCATGATAGCATAACGTTGTGAAATCATATCAGTACCATTGGAAAGCCAACAGGGCTGTATTAGATCTGAAATACTGCAAGGTATTAAATTTTTAAATATTGAAAAAAGTTTTAAAGGGAAATTATAAGGCATGTTTATTTCCTTTAAGTCCCTGTTCAATACTCATCAGCTTAAGGTTTTGGAATCTAGTATAAGTAAAAATCATTTGTGGGGACTGGATATAAAATTTAAAGCACAATCATTCAAACATGTCTCTCATCTATCTATCCCAAGGTACCTGCTACCTTCATTTCCCTTCCTTTCCTTTCTTTTCTTTATTTCTTCCTTTCTTTTTTACACAAAGTCTCTTATAGATCAGAAATTCACCACATAAGCTAGGGCAAGTGAACAGTGAACACCAGAGATCCTCCTGTCTCAACCTCCCATTCTAGGATTATAAAAGTGAGCCTCCAGCTTGACTGTAAATCAGTGGTTCTCAACATTCCTCATGTTGTGACCCTTTAATATAGTTCCTCATATGGTACCGACCCCTAACCATAAAATTACTTCGTTGCTGCATTTTAACTGTAATTTTGATACTGTTGTAGATTATAATGTCAATATCTGGTATGCAGGATATCTGATATGAGACCAGACATTTTTGACTTTAAAAAAGATGCAGATTCTGGGCGTCCAATCTGAGCTATCTTCCTAGTCTGGATCTTGTCCAGATATTGAACTTCTGATCCTCTTGCTTTCACCTCTCAAATGCTGAGATTGGAGGTGTATTCTACCACAGCTGGCTCATGGTGGTGCCAGGGATCAAGCCCAAGGTTCCACGCACACTAGATAAGTACTCTGCCAACGACTACACCCCAAACCCACAAAAGAAATATTCCTTAACTTATAGATGTGTCTTGAACCATTTCAGTTTGTATGTGGAGAAATTCATATTGGCCATTTTGCTTTAAATTGAGAACTTTAATGATTTGTCAGCAACTAAGAAGTTTTAAATTTCTCTATGAGAAGACTTTACTGTAACATTGAGGACTTTGGCCAATTATACAGTGGATTTGGGCATTAGGAGTATAGCCTTCAGTGAAGTTTATTGAAAGAGATTAACAAATTATTAGTTTTTTTCCTGTTTTCTTTTATTTTCTTTTA
>NC_022035.1:17541977-17544875 GCF_000317375.1 Microtus ochrogaster | reverse complement strand
TGCTGGGAATTGAACTCAGGACCTTTGGAAGAGCAGGCAGTGCTCTTAACTGCTGAGCCATCTCTCCAGCCCCTTTTTCCTGTTTTCTTATTTTATTTTTTATTCTAGTGTTCAGGGTTTAGAGATAGTCCCTAAATTCCTGAAATGTGTAGAATATAGAAATAATTGGGCACACAATCTCTGGATCTTGGGTTCTAAGTTTTATGTAATATATGTATTCATTTGTATTTATAATTACTTTTTCTAGGATAAAAATTTTCACATTAATCAGGCAATCCAGGAGTCCATGATCTAAAGCACACTTAGATACAGTGGAGAAGATTTTGGTTCAAATCCTTCCACACTGGTTTCAATCTCTTAGTAATATAAACTGAGGTATAGAAACATATTAAGCATTTATTAAAATTCATCCTGGATTCCCAACTGTTGAAACAATGGCCACCCTGATAGAAAAATCAAGGAGCAGCTATTGGGGGAGGGTTCCATATCCCCTACATCAAAGCACATGTCCTGTATGCAAGCTGGCCCCATGAGTAATAGAGACTTGTACATGGGTCTTCTGATTCTTCTCATGTTCTTTATTATGGGAGGCCAGTGTTCTGCCTTGTCTGATGCCCTGTGATGTTGGACTATATCTTGATACCACGATCCCCCAGAGTCAATTTTGAGGCATTTGTGTCAGCGGTTAACAGGATTTTATCTGCAATTTTCCCCCGTGCATTCGTCTCATGACCTCACCCCATAACATTGCAGATAGGATCACTATGAAATAATTCTGCAGGTTTCGGCGATACGTTTTGTTTTGTTTGGGCATTTTATTGGATTACTAACTAAATGGAATATCTCTGAAGATCTTGAAGGCTGTAAGAATAGCTGACGTGGTGGTGGTTTAATTGCTATACCTGCATGGAAATACAGTGACAATTTAAATGATCTTCTTTACATGGCCCAAGTGTTGGATTCACTCTCTCAGCTTATTGTGCTTACTTTAACATTGCCATTAGAGTTAATGATTCCTAAATAAACACACCATATAACATTTTGAATTTGGATTGCCTCTTTCTGTTAATATTTAGAGCAGTGGGTCGTGACTCCTTTGGGGGGGTCTCATATCAGATATCCTGCATACCAGATATTGACATTATAATCTACAACAGTATCAAAATTACAGTTAAAATGCAGCAACGAAGTAATTTTATGGTTAGGGGTCGGTACCATATGAGGAACTATATTAAAGGGTCACAACATGAGGAATGTTGAGAACCACTGATTTACAGTAATGTACCACTTCTGTGGTTTTGACCAATGCAAAACAGTTGCCTGATGCCCAAGTTCACTGATCTTCTCACCCTATACTTTTAGTCAGACATAGCTGGTCTTGTGAAAGGCTAGAGCAGCCTGTTGTAGACTTGGTCTTGGAAACCTGGTGTGTAGACTGTTAACCTATAGGATGCAGAACATGATTCTAGGTAGGACTCGAGTACCTGCATCCATCTGGAGGTTTGAATAGCAGGATCTGGGAACCTGAAGTTAGATATGTACATTGAATTTCCAATAATTTGAGACAATCGTTCTCAAGTTTTTATAAATGTTAGAACTCAAGGAAGGAGTGATCACACCAGTGGAAAACGCTGTTTTCTACTTCCACATAATCATTTTGCTTCCCCTTTTCAGTTTTTGTGCCATCTACCATGTTGGCTTACTTAATGTTAACCTTTACGCCAAATTTTTCTGAATGTCAAAGAATCACAGATATGTTGCAGGAGGTCCTCCCGCTCCTCCAGCCTATAGCCGCTGAGATACCACCCCACTGGGGCGTGGTCTCTTTCCCTTTAAAAAAAAGCGGCCACTTCCCTCTCCTCTCTCTCTTCACTTCCTGCTCCGCTGGCGACTAGACTCCCTTCCTGGTTGCGCAGAGGGCTGGGACGGTGATCTGTAAGTTTTTTCCCCTTTAAATAAATACCACCCTATTAATCATAATTCCAAACTGGTGTGGCATTGTTTGTGACGTACGCCTTCAGTTGGCACCCAACATTTGGTGTTAGGACCTCTCCTTCCCCCGCTCGGCTGCCGGCCGTGAGTTCGGCTTGGCGCGAGCCTCCCTTCCTCAGCTGCGGCCTTGTTGGCAGCGGCCTTGTGACCTATGTCTTGTGCGTGGAGCCAGTAGCTTAGTATAAATCATCACGCACTGGCTTTTCTTGCTGCAGTTCTTTATATTTTCTCTTTAGACACCTCAGATTGACTTCCAGTCCCCACCCACCCTATCGTCTGCTTCCCCACGTGGATTTAAACTCCACAGGCCTGTGTAGTCTCTGCCCGTGTGGTTTGCTCTTTTCTGAGTCATTTTTAAATCTCCCTTGCAAGCACAGCTCTTAAGTGGCGCTAACCAGAGCACGCGGTTGCTGAAAGCTGCAACCCCTCAGGGTGACTCTGTCATGTGGAGGCATAAGCGGCTTCCAGGTTGCTCTTCTCTACCCCTGGATTCTGGGTTTCTGGTTCCGTCTCTGGAATTGATTTAATTACATTTACTTTGTTGAGAAACTTGCATTTTCCAGTTTTTAACATCTACTAAGGTACTGAAACAGGACCCCGTTTTCATCGCGACTCGGCAACAGTGCCAACTGCTGGATAATAAGTAATATGGCAGTTTTAATTTCTAACGCAAATTTTACTGCTTTGTTTTCACTAATACAATGAATTAGTAAATTTATATTTACTAATACAATGGATTATATCATACAAGGTTTATATGATTATGGGGATACCTTAATTTGCTTGTTACTAGGTTTGAGTTTTCTTTTCCATATTCTATCAATAAGGAAGAATATGCCACTCCTAAGAACGATAGAACCTTTATGAACTAATAATGAACAACTAATTGACAGGATTAAAATTATT